>NC_052310.1:72501855-72733403 GCF_016432855.1 Salvelinus namaycush
ATTATCTATATCCACAGTAAAATAAGTCTTATATCGCCATAACCTGAAAGGCCGCTCAGCAAGGAAGAAGCCACTGCTCCAAAACCGCCATAAAAAAGCCACACTACGGTTTGCAACTGCACATGGGGATAAAGATGGTACTTTTTGGAGAGATGTCCTCTGGTCTGATGGAACAAAAATAGAACTGTTTGGCCAAAATGACCATCGTTATGTTTGGAGGGAAAAGGGGGAGGCTTGCAAGCCAAGGAACACCATCCCAAGCACGGGGGTGGCAGCATCGTGTTGTGGGCTTGCTTTGCTGCAGGAGGGACTGGTGCACTTCACAAAATAGATGGCTTCATGAGGAAGGAAAATGTTGTGGATATATTGAAGCAAAATCTCAAGACATCAGTCAGAAAGTTAAAGCTTGGTCGTAAATAGGTCTTCCAAATGGACAATGACCCAAAGCATACTTCCAAAGTTGTGGCAAAATGGTTTAAGGACAACAGAGTCAAGGTATTGGAGTGGCCATCACAAAGCCCTGACCTCAATCCTATAGAAAATGTGTGGGCAGAGCTGAAAAAGCGTGTACGAGCAAGGAAGCCTATAAACCTGATTCAGTTACACCAGCTCTGTCAGGAGGAATGGGCCAAAATTCACCCAACTTATTGTGGGAAGCTTGTGGAAGGCTACCCGAAACGTTTGACCCAAGTTAAACAATTTAAAGGCAATGCTACCAAATAGTAATTGAGTGTATGTTAACTTCTGACCCACTGGGAATGTGATGAAAGAAATAAAAGCTGAAATAAATTATTCTCTCTACTATTATTCTGACATTTCACATTCTTAAATTAAAGTGGTGATCCTAACTGACCTAAGACAGGGAATCTTAACTAGGATTAAATGTGAAAAACTGAGTTTAAATGTATTTGGCTATGGCAAGAACAGCTGAAATAAGCAAAGAGAAACTACTTTAAGACTTGAAGGTCAGTTAATACGTAAAACTTCAAGAACATTCAACGTTTCTTCAAGTGCAGTCGCAAAAACCATCAAGCGCTATGATTAAACTGGCTCTCATGAGGACCACCACAGGAATGGAAGACCCAGAGTTACCTCTGCTGCAGAGGATACGTTCATTACAGTTAACTGCACCTCAGAAATTGCATCCCAAATAAATGCTTCACAGAGTTCAAGTAACAGACACATCTCAACATCAACTGTTCAGAGGACTGTGTGAATCAGGCCTTCATGGTCGAATTGCTGCAAAGAAACCACTACTAAAGGACACCAATAACAGGAAGAGACTTGCTTGGGCCAAGAAACACAAGCAATGGACATTAAACCAGTGGAAATTTGTCCTTTGGTCTGGAGTCCAAATTGAAGATGTTTGGTTCCAGCCGCCGTGTCTTTGTGAGATGTGGTGTGGGTGAATGGATGATCGTCGCATGTGTTTTTCCCACCGTGAAGCATGGAGGAGGAGGTGTAAGGGTGTGGGGGTGCTTAGCTGGGACACGGTCAGTGATTTATTTAGAATTCAAGGCACACATTACCAGCATGGCTACAACAGCATTCTGCAGCGATACACCATCCCATCTGTTTTGGGCTTAGTGGGACTATCATTTGTTTTTCAACAGGACAGTGACCCAACACACCTCCTGGCTGTGTAAGGCCTATTTGACCAAGAAGGAGAGTGATGGAGTGCTGCATCAGATGACCTGGCCTCCACAATCCCCCGACCTCAACCAAATTGAGATGGTTTGGGATGAGTCGAACCGCAGAGTGAAGGAAAAGCAGCCAACAAGGTCTCAGCATATGTGGGAACTCCAAGACAGTTGGAAAAGCATTCCAGGTGAAGCTGGTTGAGAGAATTCCAAGAATCTGCAATGCTGTCATCAAGGCAAAGGGTGGCTATTTTAAGTATCTCAAAACCGAAAATATATTTGGATTTGTTTAACACTTTTTTTGGTGACTACATGATTCCATATGTGTTATTTCATAGTTTTGATGTCTTCACTATTATTCTAGAATGTAAGAAAATAGTGAAAATAAAGAAAAACCCTTGAATGCGTAGGTGTTCTAAAACTTTTGACCGGTTGTGTGTGTTTATATATATATATATAAACACTACCGTTTGGGGTCGCTTTGAAGTGTCCTTGTTTACCATGAAAATATACATGAAATGAGTTGCAAAATGAATAGGAAATATAGTCAAGATGTTGACAAGGTTATAAATAATTATTTTTAATTGATATAATAATTGTGTCCTTCAAACTTTGCTTTCGTCAAAGAATCCTCCATTTCCGGCAATTACAGCCTTTTGCAGACCTTTGGCATTCTAGTTGTCAATTTGTTGAGGTCATCTGAAGAGATTTCACCCCATGCTTCCTGAAGCACCTCCCACAAGTTGGACTGGCTTGATGGGCACTTCGTACGTACCATGCGGTCAAGCTGCTCCCACAACAGCTCAATAGGGTTGATATCGGTGACTGTGCTGGCCGATCCGTTAAAGACAGAATACCAGCTGACTGCTTCTTCCCTAAATAGTTATTGCATAGTTTGGAGCTGTGCTTTGGGTCATTGTCCTGTTGTAGGAGGAAATTGGCTCCAATTAAGCGCCTTCCTCATGGTATGGCATGGCGTTGCAAAATGGAGTGATAGCATTCCTTCTTCAAGATCCCGTTTACCCTGTACAAATATCCCACTTTACCACAACCAAAGTACCCCCAGACCATCACATTGCCTCCACCATGCTTGACAGATGACGTCAAGCACTCCTCCAGCATCTTTTCATTTTTTCTGCGTCTCACGAATGTTCTTTGTGATCATCTGTTTAGATTCGTATGTCCGTAACACTTTTTTCAAATCTTCCTCTGTCCAGTGTCTGTGTTCTTTTGCCCATCTTAATCTTTTATTCTTATTGCCCAGTCTGAGATATGGTCTTTTTCTTTGCAACTTTGCCTCGAAGGCCAGCATTCTGGAGTCGCCTCTTCACTGTTGACGTTGAGACTGGTGTTTTGCGGGTACTATTTCTCAAACTAGACACTCTAATGTACTTGTCCTCTTGCTCAGTTGTGCACCGGGGCCTCCCACTCCTCTTTCTATTCTGGTTAGAGCCAGTTTGCGCTGTTCTGAGAATGGAGTAGTACACAGAATTGTACGAGATCTTCAGTTTCTTGGCAATTTCTCACATGGAATAGCCTTCATTTCTCAGAACAAGAATAGACAGACGAGTTTCAGAATAAAATGCTTTGTTTCTGGCCATTTTGAACATGTAATCAAACCCACAAATGCTGATGCTCCAGATACTGAACTAGTCTAAAGAAGGCCAGTTTTATTGCTTCTTTAATCAGAACAACAGTTTTCAGCTGTGCTAACATAATTGCAAAAGGGTTTATTAATGATCATTTAGCCTTTTAAAATTCTAAACGTACATTAGCTAACACAACGTGCCATTGGAACACAGGAGTGATTGTTGCTGATAATGGGCCTATGTAGATATTCCATAAAAAATCTACCGTTTCCAGCTACAATAGTCATTTACAACATTAACCATGTCTACACTGTATTTCTGATCAATGTTATTTTAATGGATGAAAAATGTGCTTTTCTTTCAAAAACAAGGACATTTCTAAGTGACCCCAAACTTTTGAACGGTAGTGTGTACATATATACATACAGTGCATTTGGAAAGTATTCAGACCCCGTGACTTTTTTCACATAAAAAAAGTAAATCAGAAATATCAAATCCAATCGTATTAGTCTGGAGTATTTACATAAGTATTCAGACCCTTTACTCAGTACTTTGTTGAAGCACCTTTGGCAACGATTACAGCCTCGAGTCTTCTTGTGTATGACGCTACAAGCTTGGCACAGCTGTATTTGGGGAGTTTCTCCCATTCTTCTCTGCAGATCCTCTCAAGCTCTGTCAGGATGAATGGGGAGTGTTGTTGCACAGCTATTTTCAGGTCTCTCCAGAGATGTTAGATCGGGTTCAAGTCCAGGCTCTGGCTGGGCCACTCAAGGACATTCTGAGACATGTTCCGAAACCACTCCTCTTTATCTTGGCTGTGTGCTTAGGGCCGTATATATACATATAGAACCAGAGTGTGTACAGTACATCCGTTGTGTTTATACTGTATGTACACCTTACAAGTCACTAAATCATCTATGTTGCTTGACTCCACCCTTTTTCTTCTCTCCAGGGAGCGTGATTATGACGATATAGACGAGGGTGACCCGTTTAACCCTCAGGCCAGACGCATGACGACCCACAACTCCAACCATGCCACCAACATGCACAGCTTCTGCAGCTACAGCAGCAGTGTGGGCAGCCAGAGCAGCCTTCACCCACCTGCCGCCCAGGCTGCCCAGGCTGTGTCCAACGCACCCGTCTCAGAGTACATGTGAGTCCAGCCCTGGCCTGGTTTTGACTGTATGGTAATGCACAGTCTAGTGTGCTATACGTATGAACATACTGAAGCTAAAGTAAAGCTAACTGTAAACTGTAAGGATCCTGCTCGCCAAGAAGGCATACTGGCCCAGATTGATATGTTATTGGCTAGATTTTTGGTGATTGGGAATGTTTGTTTAACAGACGCTTTATTTCTCTCTCCCTCTCTTTCTCCCTCCTCAGGAACCAGTCAGCGTTGTTTGGGGGAAACCCGCGGTACGAGAACGTTCCTCTGATCGGGAGAGGCTCTCCGCCCCCCTCGGTGTGTTGGGTCCCAGAGGCCAAGTCCTATTTATGATGTCACTCATGGTTGGGGTCAATTCCAATGAGGAGAATTGAAATTGAAATTTCAGTATGCTTCCTGAATTTACTAAATTGAAATTGAATTGACCCCAACCCGGATGCCACTCTCCCACATACTATCAAGTCAATCAGCATTGTAATACTGATCTCTCTCTCACCACCAGGATTTCTGTTATGTTATTTAATTCTGATTCAGTGACCCGCTAGGACTTTTTTCTGCGTCTATTTTCTGTTTGTAGTGTCAACTCTGGTAAAGAGTTCCCCCATATGATGCTCTCTACATGATGCCTTCCTTGCTCAAGTCAGTGTTACTTTTAAGTTGTTTAACTGGTTGTTGTAGTTGGTTTCTCACGAGTTATGACGTGACAGTTTTTCACAAGATACGACGTCCACATGATAACATATTTCCAGTTAGGATTTTGATCATGATCATCAGTTTGATCACATATCATATCAAATCAAATCAAAGTTTGATTAGGGACGTATCAGAGAGAACTCCGCTAACGTTGTGCCTTTACCTGTCTGTCTAACATAGGTGTAGATTGCGACTCTTTACAGAGGGAATAGGACAGTGAGAGAGAAGTTTAACATAGGTATACTGTAGTGTACATGTTCATGCATTTAAGATGAGATGGAAGCGTGTTATTTATACCAATGCCCAGGGGAAGATCTCACAGGTGTCAGTCCCTAGTTGGTCACTTTACTTCTCTCTAAAGGTCAGTCTCTCTCTCTCTCTCTCTCTCTCTGGTCCTCATGATAAATTCACCTCCCTTTGGGGCCTCGTAATGGCAGTTATTTAGATCAATTATCCTCTCCTGTCTCCTTTCAAAGGCCTGCTGTGCCTAATGGAATTTCATGAAGAGACATATCTTATGCATCGCATATAATATGGGTATCTGAGCCTGTTTAAATCTACTGTAGCTGCCTGCCATCCTTCCCATGGGATGATGTATTTGTAGTTGACTGAATGTAAGGTTTATTACCTTAGACTAATGCTGAGTCCCAAATGGCACCCATATGGCTCCTGTCAAAAGCAGTGGACTATATAGGGAATAGGGTGCCATTTGGGATGCATCATTGAGTTTTATACCGTATCTACCTCGGTGTTTTCCCCTGCCCTATCTCTCTACTACCAGTCTCTAGCCAAGAAGCTGTGATGATCTCACTGGTAATGTCATGTCGTGTCCTCTGGACATACCTACCTTCTACGGGGCGTGGCACTGTACTTTTTCAGCTAACAGCCTCTTTTATATTGTTTATTTGTTTGTTCGTTGTTTATATGTTTGTTTGTATTTCATTTCTTTCTTCTTTTTTAATCAACTTTTGGAGGTATACACTCAGCAATTTAGAAACGGAGTAAGTTGTTTTCTGCTCCTCTTTGGACCTCTCTGTTGTCTGAAGGACAAGATAGACTCCCAGTTGCTTTTCCCCTGCCTTCGTTTCAAATCATAAAATGTTTATTCATCTCCATTTTCATTTTGGTACTGCATTTTCTATTTCACATCTGGCATGGCTTTGAACTACCAACCTTACTGGTCAGGACATCATCATCATCATGACATCATTATCATCACCGTCATCATTCCAGTTGTATGTTTGACCCAGTCAGGTCTGTCTCCCCCCGCTGTTGGGATTGTGGTGGTGTAACCTATCCTCACGTCTCCTTCCTGGGTTGGGACATTCAGAGACAGATCGGCAGTCCTATGTGTGCATGGCGTAAACCTTCCCTTCCCGGTATTCCCCCTGTTTCACCTACTGTCTGAGAAGGCTTGGTCCATAAGGAGGGGCCTACGGTGTTGTCTGACTCCCAGTCCCCTCAACTGATGTGTTAGAATGCTTGCATTAGGCACCCTATTGTCTTCCCTACCTCCCCTTTCTTCCTGTCTAGCTGGCTAAATACTGTTCTGAAAGAGTCCTGTGTTCTTCTATACTGTTGTCATTCACTATACGTTACCTGGTGCTGTCTCTAATTGTGTGTCCTGTGACATTTTGTTTCCCACAGTACTCCCCCAGCATGAGGGCTACATACCTGTCCATGACTGAGGACCAGATCAGACACTTTGGGAATGATTTCCAGGCATAGAGCTGCTCCTGCCTCCCTCCTCCTCTTTATTCTCTGCCATCTCCAAGAGGGTTCTCAAACAGGCAAACACACATACACACACATACAAACACAACTACTCCAGCAGTGTGTGACTTTGTGGCTGCTACACGGACCTACTTCTCGTCCAACTCACTGGACTGGACCAAGGCCTGATATGAGGAAAGGTATCACACACACAGTTGTCCCATCCCAAACCCCAGAGCCCAGTGTCTATGTCTTAGTCACCATGACTCCAGCCCATAGAATTAGAATGATTCTATTATGTGATTCTATTCATTCTATTTCAGTTCTCCCTTGCTGTCTCCAGAGAATGCAGCAATGCAAAGGCCTACTATTCCACTTCCACATTGCATGTTGTGTCCACTGTCTGAAGGTGTAGTCAAAAGACATTCTGCCCAAGTTCTCTTGGAAATAACACTGAACCTTTCTAATAGCTTTAGATTGAAATATTTTGGTGTGTCTGCAGCATTTGTTTTAGGCAATACTTTTGAAAATGTAAGATAGAGAAATTATCATTTTTTTTTTTCATTTAATTTGACCTATAACATCAAACAGGTCCTTGGCCACCAATTCAGTATGTGAGTCCATATTTCCCAGCTCTTTGTGTAGTAGTGTTGACATTTTTTTTTTAAATGGAAATTGTCATAATAATGATTTATTTTAAAAACACTAGCTTGATTCATTCACTCTGACGAGACAATAGCAACTTTTACAGGAAATTGCTTTTATAATGATCTATTGTTCAGATACTAATGATTTGATTAGTCTATTTTGAAATTAAACTTCTTTTAAAACATATGTTAAGAATGGAAGCATGTTTTTGTGCCTATAACCACTCCCTATTCACCTAAACAGATGTTCTATAATAGCTACTGTAGGTCTATGACTGTTAAGTCAAAAGGAGGGACCATACTATGACTGTTGATACCTGATACTCCAACCCATTTGTATTTGATGAAATTGTCCAAGAACAAGTACATCAGAAATTACATTCACACTCTTAGAACTGGAAAGTGTCTACTGTCAAAGGGTCTCCCTTTTCCTCCACGGCTACAAACGACACATGCTGTATATGCCATAATAGTAGTTATATGTTTCCACATGCACCTCAGACCTAAACCTTGTGAAGCACAAACCTAACCCTGACTGTATGGTAGGGCCTGGGATAGTGGCCCTACACTATGCCCTCCCAACACTATCCCCTCCCAACACTATGCCCTCCCAACACTATCCCCTCCCAACACTATGCCCTCCCTACACTATGCCCTCCCTACACTATAACCTCCCTACACTATGCCCTCCCAACACTATCCCCTCCCAACACTATCCCCTCCCAACACTATGCCCTCCCTACACTATCCCCTCCCTACACTATCCCCTCCCTACACTATGCCCTCCCTACACTATCCCCTCCCTACACTATCCCCTCCCTACACTATGCCCTCCCTACACTATGCCCTCCCAACACTATCCCCTCCCAACACTATGCCCTCCCTACACTATCCCCTCCCTACACTATGCCCTCCCTACACTATCCCCTCCCTACACTATCCCCTCCCTACACTATCCCCTCCCTACACTATCCCCTCCCTACACTATGCCCTCCCTACACTATCCCCTCCCTACACTATGCCCTCCCTACACTATGCCCTCCCTACACTATGCCCTCCCTACACTATGCCCTCCCTACACTATCCCCTCCCTACACTATCCCCTCCCTACACTATCCCCTCCCTACACTATCCCCTCCCTACACTATGCCCTCCCTACACTATGCCCTCCCTACACTATGCCCTCCCTACACTATGCCCTCCCTACACTATCCCCTCCCAACACTATGCCCTCCCTACACTATCCCCTCCCAACACTATGCCCTCCCTACACTATGCCCTCCCTACACTATGCCCTCCCAACACTATGCCCTCCCTACACTATCCCCTCCCTACACTATCCCCTCCCTACACTATGCCCTCCCTACACTATCCCCTCCCTACACTATCCCCTCCCTACACTATCCCCTCCCTACACTATCCCCTCCCAACACTATGCCCTCCCTACACTATGCCCTCCCTACACTATGCCCTCCCTACACTATCCCCTCCCAACACTATGCCCTCCCTACACTATGCCCTCCCTACACTATCCCCTCCCTACACTATCCCCTCCCAACACTATGCCCTCCCAACACTATGCCCTCCCTACACTATGCCCTCCCTACACTATCCCCTCCCTACACTATGCCCTCCCTACACTATGCCCTCCCTACACTATCCCCTCCCAACACTATGCCCTCCCTACACTATGCCCTCCCAACACTATGCCCTCCCTACACTATGCCCTCCCTACACTATCCCCTCCCTACACTATCCCCTCCCAACACTATGCCCTCCCAACACTATGCCCTCCCTACACTATGCCCTCCCTACACTATGCCCTCCCTACACTATGCCCTCCCTACACTATGCCCTCCCTACACTATGCCCTCCCTACACTATCCCCTCCCTACACTATCCCCTCCCTACACTATGCCCTCCCTACACTATGCCCTCCCTACACTATGCCCTCCCTACACTATGCCCTCCCTACACTATCCCCTCCCTACACTATGCCCTCCCAACACTATGCCCTCCCTACACTATGCCCTCCCTACACTATCCCCTCCCTACACTATGCCCTCCCAACACTATGCCCTCCCTACACTATGCCCTCCCTACACTATGCCCTCCCTACACTATCCCCTCCCAACACTATGCCCTCCCTACACTATCCCCTCCCAACACTATGCCCTCCCTACACTATGCCCTCCCTACACTATCCCCTCCCTACACTATCCCCTCCCAACACTATGCCCTCCCAACACTATGCCCTCCCTACACTATGCCCTCCCTACACTATCCCCTCCCTACACTATGCCCTCCCTACACTATGCCCTCCCTACACTATCCCCTCCCAACAATATGCCCTCCCTACACTATGCCCTCCCAACACTATGCCCTCCCTACACTATGCCCTCCCTACACTATCCCCTCCCTACACTATCCCCTCCCAACACTATGCCCTCCCAACACTATGCCCTCCCTACACTATGCCCTCCCTACACTATGCCCTCCCTACACTATCCCCTCCCTACACTATGCCCTCCCTACACTATGCCCTCCCTACACTATGCCCTCCCTACACTATGCCCTCCCTACACTATCCCCTCCCTACACTATCCCCTCCCTACACTATGCCCTCCCTACACTATGCCCTCCCTACACTATGCCCTCCCTACACTATGCCCTCCCTACACTATCCCCTCCCTACACTATGCCCTCCCAACACTATGCCCTCCCTACACTATGCCCTCCCTACACTATCCCCTCCCTACACTATGCCCTCCCTACACTATGCCCTCCCAACACTATGCCCTCCCTACACTATGCCCTCCCTACACTATGCCCTCCCTACACTATGCCCTCCCTACACTATCCCCTCCCTACACTATGCCCTCCCAACACTATGCCCTCCCAACACTATGCCCTCCCTACACTATGCCCTCCCTACACTATGCCCTCCCTACACTATCCCCTCCCAACACTATGCCCTCCCTACACTATGCCCTCCCTACACTATGCCCTCCCAACACTATGCCCTCCCAACACTATGCCCTCCCTACACTATGCCCTCCCTACACTATCCCCTCCCAACACTATGCCCTCCCTACACTATGCCCTCCCTACACTATCCCCTCCCAACACTATGCCCTCCCTACACTATCCCCTCCCAACACTATGCCCTCCCTACACTATCCCCTCCCTACACTATGCTCTCCCAACACTATGCCCTCCCAACACTATGCCCTCCCTACACTATGCCCTCCCTACACTATGCCCTCCCTACACTATGCCCTCCCTACACTATGCCCTCCCAACACTATGCCCTCCCTACACTATCCCCTCCCTACACTATCCCCTCCCAACACTATGCCCTCCCTACACTATCCCCTCCCTACACTATCCCCTCCCAACACTATGCCCTCCCTACACTATGCCCTCCCAACACTATGCCCTCCCTACACTATGCCCTCCCAACACTATGCCCTCCCTACACTATGCCCTCCCTACACTATCCCCTCCCTACACTATGCCCTCCCTACACTATGCCCTCCCTACACTATGCCCTCCCTACACTATGCCCTCCCTACACTATGCCCTCCCTACACTATGCCCTCCCTACACTATCCCCTCCCAACACTATGCCCTCCCTACACTATGCCCTCCCAACACTATGCCCTCCCTACACTATGCCCTCCCAACACTATGCCCTCCCAACACTATGCCCTCCCTACACTATGCCCTCCCTACACTATCCCCTCCCTACACTATGCCCTCCCAACACTATGCCCTCTCAACACTATGCCCTCCCAACACTATGCCCTACACTGATCTTCCACAGATACCCCTCTGTGTTGCATGCTCTTCTCCATTCAGAAAGTCCTGCACAGTGTCTGACACAGGATTTTATGTTTTGAGCCATCATTTGAACAGACCAAGACATGTTACAAATATAATTTGTTCACATACAGCAACTGAAGCGCATATACACTGTAGTGTCTGTTTCAGACCAACTTGACTTCTGTATATAAATTATATGATAACAGATTGTCTTATTTTGGACTATTCATATTTTCTTTTATGGTTGTCCCAATGTGCCACGGGTTGTGCGATATCTGTAGCTTGTTTTAAACCAATAAAGCCCTTGGGAGCGAGTTGCTCTGCCACAATATCAGATATTTTTTCAGAGGCCATTGTTATATGATGGCATTCAGTTGTATGTATATTGTAATAATAACATATAAACTTGAGTTTTGGTCATGACTTGGAAATTGCTGGAAACTATCATGGTGGCAGAAACTGTGTTCAGATAGCAGTTTTAACCTGACTAATGTTAATTGTCTTCCATTTTGAGAAAATATAGTCATACTCTTAATGAACATTCTGTTTTCATCTATTGTCAGTTAATGTTTAATTCTGTAGGGTTTTGTTATGTTATTTTATATTGGTTTATTTTTCAGTTTGAGTCCATGTGAAGTAGCACCGTCTACAACCATTGAGAGTGGTGATTGATTTGTATGTATCCTCAGAGATGGGGTGTAATTGTAAGTTAATAAAAAACTTTTGTGTAGCTAGTATTCTCATGTGTTTGGTGTATGTTCATTATGTTAATGCTTTGTGCACCTTTTTTTTAAGTCCAAAAATTAAAGTGTGGCTGACCTGACGATGACAACGCCTCCAACCACTGAGCCAACCCTGAGTTTGCATTATTAAGTGGAGGTGAAAGACCACAAGCCTTGGGTAAATGTTATGACGACTTGGTTAGCCACACAGGTGTGGGTTTCAATTAAATGTAATTGTATGGTTACACCAATGACTATTGGTTACGCCGATCTCCTGTGCAGAGCAGCCTTTGGTCCACTGACTCTCCTAGTTTGGGCGGTCATATCACACTGGGCAGGGGATGTGTTGCTAAGATACGGTAAACTGCTGCTAGTTTTGTGTTGCGTTGAGAGTGGGGGAAACTCAAACATTTGAGGATACGGCAGGGAGTTTTGACGCTTCATTTCATTATCTTGTATCCTCAAGAGGAAAGGTAGGAATATTTCATTATGATTTCGGTTTATTGACAGTCGTTTGATTCGATCATTCAAAACAATAAGAATGCCATGTTAGATAATGTAGCTAGATAGCTAACGTTAGATGATACTCTGGCTCAAGTGATGCTTGATTAACCGTTAACGTTATCTAGCTAACGTTAGCTACCCATGCATCGTCAGGCTGGCAAACGTTAGTTAGCTACTAGTAATGTTAGTCAGCTAACGACAACGTTAGCACACTTAGAACTCCCCCCAAATAGATATCTCTTGTAATGTGGCAACTTAGCTACTTAGGCTAACCATCACAAGTTGGTTACATTGTAAAGTCAACTGAGACAAAGCTAGCAAACTGACACACATATGTTGATTGATTGGAAGCTTGTCATTCACCAGTTTGGTTGACATTGCCACATTGCAGGTAACCTCCCCTCCCCTTTTGAATAGGGTTAATTATTTTCATCAAGAGCAGTCACTGTAACCCTGTACGGTGTAATATTCATCCAGTCACTGCACCTTTTTCTATTGTTTGTGTTAATTCCATCGTCAGGTGAACTAATCCTTGACTTGTGTTGGTAGATAAACAAGTAGGCCCATAGTCTAACCTGAATCTATCCTCTCTCCAATCTATGTCCCGATAGCACTCACAATGGAGATAGTTCATGTGTACACCAAGAAGCGCAATGAGTTTGGGCGACAGTGTAATTTCTCTGATCGGCCTGCTGAGTTGCATGTGGACATCCTCCCTGATCCTTCTCTGGCATCCAACTTCATTGAGAGAGACCCTTGCGATGTTCCCATACAGTGCACACAAGAGATGTCCGAGCATGAGGTGAACATTGTAGACTAACAACCTGTCACCTGTAACATAAAAATGTACGACAAGTAAATAGATTTGATCATTCCCTGGTACGTGTATTATCATTTATTACACAGCCTAAACATTTCACAAGACTTGAGCAACACACACCAATTTTAATTGGGTATGTTGAGTGTCATGATATCAGCAAAGTTTGTGTTAGATAAAAACAGCTTCTGCATCATTATGAGATAATATGCAGCATATGGCAGCCTATGTACATTTCACTCCAACACTATTTATTCAGACTGTCTGTAACCAGACCACTACAGCCGTGTGTGCTGAATCCTGCCTGTCCTGCCTGGCCCTTTCTTTGTAGGTGAACACAGAGCGCTTTGAGTCAGACACCAGGGGGATAAACCATGTGGAGGGAGGCTGGCCCAAGGACGTCAACCCTCAGGAGATGGAGCAGACCATCCGCTTCAGGAAGAAAGTGGAGAAAGATGAGCATTATTTCAGCACCATCATGCAGCTGGGCAGTGTGAGTGTGGCCCTAAATCTACATTGTCTCAGAGTAAGGGTGTTAACTGGCCCTAAATCTACTGTACATTGCTCCAGACTAGGGGTGTTAACTGGCCCTAAATCTACTGTACATTGCTCCAGACTAGGGGTGTTAACTGGCCCTAAATCTACATTGCTCCAGACTAGGGGTGTTAACTGGCCCTAAATCTACTGTACATTGCTCCAGACTAGGGGTGTTAACTGACCCTAAATCTACATTGCTCCAGACTAGGGGTGTTAACTGGTCCTAAATCTACTGTACATTGCTCCAGACTAGGGGTGTTAACTGGCCCTAAATCTACATTGCTCCAGACTAGGGGTGTTAACTGGTCCTAAATCTACTGTACATTGCTCCAGACTAGGGGTGTTAACTGGCCCTAAATCTACATTGCTCCAGACTAGGGGTGTTAACTGGCCCTAAATCTACATTGCTCTAGACTAGGGGTGTTAACTGACCCTAAATCTACATCGCTCCAGACTAGGGGTGTTAACTGACCCTAAATCTACATCGCTCCAGACTAGGGGTGTTAACTGGCCCTAAATCTACATTGCTCCAGACTAGGGGTGTTAACTGGTCCTAAATCTACTGTACATTGCTCCAGACTAGGGGTGTTAACTGGCCCTAAATCTACATTGCTCCAGACTAGGGGTGTTAACTGGTCCTAAATCTACTGTACATTGCTCCAGACTAGGGGTGTTAACTGGCCCTAAATCTACATTGCTCCAGACTAGGGGTGTTAACTGGCCCTAAATCTACATTGCTCTAGACTAGGGGTGTTAACTGACCCTAAATCTACATCGATCCAGACTAGGGGTGTTAACTGACCCTAAATCTACATCGCTCCAGACTAGGGGTGTTAACTGGCCCTAAATCTACATTGCTCCAGACTAGGGGTGTTAACTGGTCCTAAATCTACATTTCTGCAGAGTAAGGGTGTTAACTGGCCCTAAATCTACATTGTCCCAAATACATTTATTATCTGCTACAGTAGTTTAATAGATGGAGAGAATAACTAGTTCTGAAAGGGAGAGGTGGAGAGAATAACAAGTGTTCCTTTCCATCTCTGATCAGAGCCCTCCTCTGTTCCTCCCATTCTAACACAGAATATGGAGCATTGCATCAAACAAAACAATGCCATCAACATCTACCAGGAGTACTTTGAAGAGGAGGAGGTGGTGGAGGAGTCCGAGGAGCAGCCCTCAGCCAAAACCATCAATGTTTTCAGGTGCCTCCCTGACTTCTATTAACCTATCGTTCAAGTGTTAGACTTGCATAACAACAACAATGGTTGTAGTTATTGCCCACATAGAATCCATTAATTATGATATTGTTATTTAAGGCTATATTAACAGTGTCTGGTGTCTCAAGTTAGTGGAACAAAAAAAAATATTGTATGGGACAATATAACGTTTTTGAGAAATATAATATATATACAGTATATACAGTGCATTCTGAAAGTATTCAGACCTTTTCCACAATTTGTCACATTACAGTCTTATTCTAAAATGGATTACATTGTTTTCCCCCTCAATCTACACACAATACCCCATGACAAAGGATAAACGGGTTTTTAGAAATGTTTGCAAATGTATTAAAAATAAAAAACAATACCTTATTTACATAAGTATTCAGACCCGTTACTATGAGACTCGAAATTGAGCTCAGGTGCATCCTGTTTCCATTTATCATCCTTGAGATCTTTTACAACTTGATTTGACTCAATTGATTGGATATGATTTGGAAAGGCACACACCTGTTTATATAAGGTCCCACAGTTGACAGTGCACGTCAGAGCAAAAACCAAGCCATGAGGTCGAAGGAATTGTCCGTAGAGCTCCAAGACAGGATTGTGTTAAGGCACAGATCTGGGGAACTGTACCAAAAAATGTCTGCAGCATTGAAGATCCCCAAGAACACAGTGGCCTCCATCATTCTTAAATGGAAGAAGTTTGGAACCACCAACTCTTCCTAGAGCTGGCTGCCTGGCCAAACTGCGCATTCGGGGGAGAAGGGCCTTGGTCAGGGATGTGACCAAGAACCCGATGGTCACTCTGACAGAGCTCCAGAGTGCCTCTGTGGAGATGGGAGAACCTTCCAGAGGAATAACTATCTCTACAGCACTCCACCAATCAGGCCTTTATGGTAGAGTTGCCAGACAGAAGCCACTCCTCAGTAAAAGGCACATGACAGCGCGTTTTGAGTTTGCCAAAAGGCACCTAAACGACTCTCAGACCATGAGAAACAAGATTCTCTGGTCTGATGAAACCAAGATTGAACTCTTTGGCCTGAATGCCAAGCGTCACGTCTTTAGGAAACCTGGCACCTTCCCTACAGTGAAGCATGGCGGTGGCAGCATCTTGCTGTGGGGATGTTTTTCAGCGGCAGGGACTGAGAGACTAGTAAGGATTGAGGGAAAGATGAACGGAGAAAAGTACAGAGAGATCCTTGATGAAAACCTGCTCCAGAGCACTCAGCACCTCAGACTGTGGCTAAGGTTCACCTTCCAACAGGACAATGACCTTAAACACACAAAGCAGGAGTGGCTTCCGGACAAGTCTCAATGTGCTTGAGTGGCCCAGCCAGAGCCCGGACTTGAACCCGATCGAACACCACTGAAGAGACCTGAAAATAGCTGTGCAGCGACGCTCCCCATCTGATCTGACAGAGCTTGAGAGGATCTGCGGAGAAGAATGTGAGAAACTCCCCAAATACAGGTGTGCCAAGCTTGTAGCGTCATACCCAAGAAGATTTTATGCTGTAATCGCTGCAAAAGGTGCTTCAACAAGGTACTGAGTAAAGGGCCTGAATACTTACGTAAATGTGATATTTACTGTTTTTTATTTGACATAAATTTGGAAAGATTTTTTAAAAATCTGTTATTTCTTCATCATTATGAGGTATTGTGTGTAGATTAATGATAAAATCTATTTTAGAATAAGGCTGTAACGTAACAAAATGTGGAAAAAGTCAAGGGGCCTGAATACTTCCCGAATGCACTGTACATATGTTTTTAGTTAAATGTATTTATTGTTTTCTTTTCATTTTGAAAATATAATGAATTGAAAGTTCTTTGCTGATGTAAAAATAGAAATTTACTGATTTTGTCTCATTAGATTTGGGGTGGGGTCGCTAGAAATTCTTATGAAAGAAATGGGGTCCCCAGAAATTCTGGCTGAAAAAATGGGGTCCCCACTGCTTTAAGTGGTTTTACATCGCTGTTTTGTTTTGATGTTCCAGAGACCCGAACGAGATAAAGCGCACTGCCACCTGTCTGTCCTGGCATCCCGATGGCAGCTGTAAACTGGCTGTGGCCTACTCTTCACTAGGGTTCCAGAACATCTCCCCAGACATGAGCTATGACTCATATATATGGGACATTGGTAGGTGTAATACTTCAGGGAGAATCTGCGTAAATCTATATATTTCATTTTATATTTTTCTTTCTAACAGAGTGACTATCATTGCAATAGCTGTCACAATGAGACTAACATTTTCCGCCCTAATTGGTTGTTCAGAAAATCAATGTGGACTACGAAGTCTAGTAATCAATTGAATCCCATCTGTTGCCTCTTCAGAGAATCCCAATAAGCCGGAGATGACCCTGAAACCGGTCTCTCTACTGGTCTGTCTGGAGTACAACCCCAAAGACTCTCACATCCTGGTCGGAGGCAGCTACAATGGCCAGATCGGTGCGTCCTTCAACAGCACAATGTTCTCTCCTTTTATTCCCCAGAAAGTATCATGGTTCCTGTCAGCTCGGTAGCTGTACAGAACATTGGGGGTATGGTCAGGCCATCATCTTACTCTGACTGTCTTACATCCTCTTTCTTTTCTGTTAGTCCCATTTACCCCAGGATCTTACTGTTTAAAGTTAATATTACGTTTTTTTCAATTGGAAATGTCATAATGCTTTGAGTTATGTAAGTCCAGGTCTGGATGGGTTTGTACGGATGCTCTCTTATTTACACATTGAAGTATATTGCCTCAGGATATTGTTCAGGCTTTGACAGCTCAATATGAAATTCAGAAATTAAGTTGTGTGTTATATGTGCCTGTGTAAGAGTTGGGTTCAATTCCATTTAAATTCCAGTCAATTCGGAAAGTAAACCAAATTCCTATGCCAAATGTTCCTAATTGAAGAGAATTGGGATTTCAGTGTACTTCCTGAAATTAAATGGAATTGACCACCAACCCTTGTGTGTGTGCGCGCCCGCTTTCATGTGTGTTTGTGAATGTACACTAAGTCAAATGTCTTTGTCTGAGCAGCTTATTGGGACACTCGCAAGGGGAGCCAGCCGGTGGAAATGTCCACAATAGAGCACAGCCACAGAGACCCTGTCTACAAAGTCATCTGGTTGCAGTCAAAGACAGGAACCGATACCTTTTCTGCATCTACGGACGGTCAGGTGAGCCAAACCTCCAAATGAAGCAATAAAGGCCTTTGTCACCTTAACCTTTCTCAAGCCAAGCAGGCACAATAGGTCAGGGAAGCACAAAACACTCATGGGCAGTGAAGTGTGATACTATTGGTCTGGGATGGGTACACTTTCTCTGACCTTAAACTACCATTTGGCCGTACCCAGAAGTTATGTAATAGTACATCTATTGAAGGCAAGTAGACTGAGTTGACCCCTGTTCTCTGTCTATAAGGTGCTGTGGTGGGACATCCGTAAGATGAGTGAGCCCACAGAGAGGCTGGTACTGGACCCCAACAAAAAGGGCAACCTGGACAATGCCTTGGGGGCGATCTCACTGGAGTTTGAGACCACTATGGTGAGGAGGATCTCTAGAATGGACTATCCCTCTGTTGTTTCACTGTTGATGAATTAGGAGTATGGATCAGCCTAACATCTTCTTGTATCACCTGGAGTAGGAGATCCAGTATATTATTTATTTGTACGAATGTAAGACCTACAATTGAACATGATGTTTTCTCTTCTTATTCAGCCCACAAAGTTTATGGTGGGGACAGAGCAAGGGCTGGTGGTCTCCTGTAACCGCAAGGCCAAGACCCCGGCAGAGAAGATAGTGTGTACGTACAGCGGTCATCACGGCCCAATCTACGCCCTGCAAAGGAACCCTTTCTTCCCCAAGAACTTCCTGACCGTAGCCGATTGGACAGCCCGCATCTGGTCCGAAGACATCAAGGAGTCGTCCATCATGTGGACAAAGTAAAGGGTCCCTCTGAAACATAAAGCAGATGATATAGCTACTTCACAGATAGATTCAGTCTTTTTAGGTTCTGATAGATTCATAACACTCTTTAGGTTCTGATACACATAAGCAGTGATTTGGCATACAACTCGCCTCCTGTAATATTGACCTATTGTCAAATGACCTCTGTTGGTTGCCATAGATACCATATGGCCTATCTGTCAGATGGCTGCTGGAGTCCAGTACGGCCCTCTGTGTTCTTCACCGTCAAAATGGACGGGACGCTAGACGTTTGGGACTTCCTCTTCAAACAGAACGACCCCACCCTCAGTCTAAAAGTATGTTCCTTCCACACCTGTCTGTATTCTCAAAACAATGTCCAGCCTTCACTCAACACCTGCCAGGCCTAAATAACCCTGCGAAACCCTGTTCTGTTGTGTTGGGTTGTTATCGTTGGTAGAGGTCTTGTATGGTGATGCCAAAGAAAATGTTCGCCATCGGATAGACAATGAAGTTCAATTATATTCTAGGTGTGTGATGAGGCTCTGTACAGCCTGCGGGTGCAGGATAACGGGCGCTTCCTGGCCTGTGGCTCTCAGCTGGGCACTGCCACCCTGCTGGAAATCTCCCCAGGGCTGTGTACCCTCCAGAGGAACGAGAAGGCCCTAGCCACTGCGGTGAGAGACACCCTCTACCTCAGAACATCCATCTCTGCCCTAGCCTGGTCCCAGATCATTGTGGTGTGACATTGACCATAGGAGTTGGCAAGATAACACAAACAGATCTGGGAACAGGCTACCCCTGCCCAGCTCTATTCTACTCTTTTCTCTCCTCACCTATCTATACTATTGAATTGACTCTGTGTGTGTCTTTGGTCAGATGTTTGAGCGGGAGACTAAACGGGAGAAGATCTTGGAGGCGCGCCACCGTGAGATGCGTCTGAAGGAGCGCAGCCGCTCGGAGCAGAGCAAGGACGAGGACACCAAGGAGGGCGACGGAGAAGAGAGCGTCGAGGAGCTAGCAACTCGCACGGAGGCAGAGTTCTATGAGATAGTAGAAGCTGAGCTGAAGAAGAGAGCTAAGGAGCAAGAAAAAAAGGTTAGAAGGGATTGAGTGAAAAAAACTAAAACATTCTGAACATCCTTCAGGTTGATGACTTTTTACTACTCCAATCAGTTTTCCATGTTGATTTAACTTCATCCATTGATTTTTGTTGTTGAAATAATGTGAAGCAATGTTAATTCAACCAGTTTGTGCCCAGTGGATTATTATTAATCTGTTTATAAACTCAGCAAAAAAAGAAACATCCCTTTTTCAGGACCCTGTCTTTCAAAGATAATTCATAAAAATCCTAAAAAAACTTCACAGATCTTCATTGTAAAGGGTTTAAACACTTTCCCATGCTTGTTCAATGAACCATAAACAATTAATGAACATGCACCTGTGGAATGGTCGTTAAGACACTAACAGTTTACAGATGGTAGGCAATTAAGGTCACAGTTATGAAAACGTAGGACACTAAAGTGGCCTTTCTACTGACTCTGAAAAACACCAAAAGAAAATTGCCCAGGGTCCCTGCTCATCTGTGTGAACGTGCCTTAGGCATGCTGCAAGGAGGCATGAGGACTGCAGATCTGGCCAGGGCAATAATTTGCAATGTCCGTACTGTGAGACGCCCAAGACAGCGCTACAGGGAGACCGGACGGACAGCTGATCTTCCTCGCAGTGGCAGACCACGTGTAACAACACCTGCACAGGATCGGTATATCCGAACATCACACCTGCGGGACAGGTACAGGATGGCAACAACAACTGCCCGAGTTACACCAGGAACGCACAATCCCTCCATCAGTGTTCAGACTGTCCGATATAGGTTGAGAGAGGCTGGACTGAGGGCTTGTAGGCCTGTTGTAAGGCAGGTCCTCACCACACATCACCGGCAACAACGTCGCCGATGGGCACAACACCCACCGTCGCTGGACCAGACAGGACTGGCAAAAAGTGCTCTTCAGTAACGAGTCGCGGTTTTGTCTCACCAGGGGTGATGGTCGGATTCGCGTTTATCGTCGAAGGAATGAGCTTTACACCGAGGCCTGTACTCTGGAGCGGGATCGATTTGGAGGTGGAGGGTCCGTCATGGTCTGGGGCAGTGTGTCAGAGCATCATCGGACTGAGCTTGTTGTCATTGCAGGCAATTTCAACGCTGTGCGTTACAGGGAAGACATCCTCCTCCCTCATGTGGTACCCTTCCTGCCGGCTCATCCTGACATGATCCTCTAGCATGACAATGCCACCAGCCATACTGCTCGTTCTGTGCGTGATTTCCCGCAAGACAGGAATGTCAGTGTTCTGCCATTGCTAGCGAAGAGCCCGGATCTCAATCCCATTGAGTACTTCTGGGACCTTTTGGATCGGAGGGTGAGGGCTAGGGCCATTCTCCCCAGAAATGTCCGGGAACTTGCAGGTGCCTTGGTGGAAGAGTGGGGTAACATCTCACAGCAAGAACTGGCAAGTCTGGTGCAGTCCATAAGGAGGAGATGCATTGCAGTACTTAATGCAGCTGGTGGCCACACCAGATACTGACTGTTACTTTTGATTTTGACCCCCCCTTTGTTCAGGGACACATTATTCCATTTCTGTTAGTCACATGTCTGTGGAACTTGTTCAGTTTATGTCTCAGTTGTTGAATATTGTTATGTTCATACAAATATTTACACATGTCAAGTTTGCTGAAAATAAATGTAGTTGACAGTGAGAGGACGTTTCTTTTTTTGCTGAGTTTATGTCTTATGACTGAATTAGTTGGCTATTTCAGGAGCATAACAAACATCAACAGCCTGTAATAGCATTCATCTGGCAATACATTAACATGAGGTGGCCTATATACAGCATGAACTCAGACACTATGTTCTGTGCACCATGGCGGCTGATGATCTTATAGTTGATCATGTGTGGATGAAGTATCACTACATGGGTTTGTCTCATCTGAGTGTCAATATGTCCCTCCCTGCTGTGATACTAATTCAACTGTATCTAAAGGGCAGGTTTTCTTGCCTGCAGTGCAGGCCATAATTGAACTCCCTCCCGTGAAGATGTTTGAGAACTTCAGGACAATAGCTGGAGAGAGGCTCATGTCAGAGTGACAAGTTATATCAAGCAGTTAAAGTTCCTGTTTGATATACGTTGTCAAGGGTTTATACATTTAGAGGGGGCTGGTGAGGAGGTCCGAATTTTGTTTAAAATCTATAGCCGTATGACACAGCTGACAATTGAGTAAAATCAAAATGTTTTTTTTTTTTTTTACTTAAGTCATTGCTGATTTCCTCCTGCCTGTATAACATCGCCACTGATAGTTACCTGTCAAATGTAGCTGCACCTCTTTGTCCAGGGGTAACAAATTGCTCCTTGTTTTGGTCCAGTGGCCCATTAAGATTGGGGACTATAAAAAGCTACTGTTAGCTCGTCTAGAGAAAGAACTCAACCTGTAAATCTGACTGTAAATACCCAAATGCAATTTTTTCCCCCAGTAATGATGGAAATATTTTATAATAAGAAAATAGGAATGAATTAAATAGATTGTTGGTGTTTTTTGTACCTTTCCGTGACGTTAAAAAGTTATGTTTACTTCTAATGTAATTGTCAATTACTTACAGATACACACAGTAGATTCTGTGCTCAAACTAATGCTGTAATATCATTGTGTCGCCCCTCAGGAGAAAGACGTGTGTGAAGAGAAAGAAGTCTGAGACAGAACTCCTTAACAACACCATGTTCCACATGCTGTTTGAAATGTAATCTTGAATCAATCGAATAAATACAGCAAGGCATTTTCTATTAACAGAGAAATAGACGTTCTCAGTGAGTCATGCGGAACTCATTAACAGGATTGAGGTACTGTTTAATTATTGTTATTTATAAATAATTATTAGGGTTTTCTTCATTGATTAAAGGAAATGTATTTTGCTATGCGTCTTGGGATTTTGACATTTGTTTCCTTTGTAGAAATCATGAAGACGCGGGGCACATTGTATGAAATGAGTCATATGCCAAGCCTCAATGAATGTCAGTCCTCTGGATTGTAGATATTTGTGTGCAATTTCAAGAGCATAGTACAGGCTGACTCATTAATTATAACAGTGACTCATTCAAAGTGAGTGCAGTGTGGCATTGAAGACCTTGTTGAGGATAGAGGGAAAGGACCCATAGATGGACCATTACCATTCCAGATTTGGGATGGAGATGGTTTTGGTTGGTATGCAGTTTCACCCAAGTACCCCTGACTGCAGTGTGCGATTCAGGCTGGGCTCAAAGTGGGTTTGACTCTGCCTATGTTTTACCCCTGCCCATTTTTTTTGTCCTGTCCATCTGAGGTTTGACAGTCACACTGAATACAAACGTATTTCATTTTTGAAGATCGTTAGAAATATATAAAAAGTGGTACCAGCAGATGTGTTGTAACACTTTGCTTCAGGACAAGCTACTGATATTGTTGCAGTGAACAACAGACTTGTTATGTATGTCATGTACTGTTAAAATTGTGTTGATAAATGTTATAACTTTGTAATATTATTTCATTGAGCATATATATACATTTACTACCTATCCTGATTTATACTGCTATTTACTTTCCTCATGAGAATGGAGACAGACTATACCATATAGACATACTGACATGCTGAATGTGCTCTGTACATTAAGTTATACCAGCTCCAGTAAAGAGATCAGAGACTCGGATGACTTCTACGTCATCTTTACTAAACAACATAACACAATTGAAACAATTAAACACAGTAGACAAAAACAAGGCATACATTGAAGAAACACAGAAAATCAACGATCAAATCGATTACATAACTGTACATGTAAACCTAGGCTTACTGCTCAAGTAGGCAAATTTGTCCAAATAAGATTCCCTCATTGTGAGCAATTAGCGAGCTCACGTGCAAATGGGTGCTAATTAACGCTATGCTAACATTGGTGGTAGTAGGTCATATAAAAATATGCCACTGCACTGGTATAACATGAATATTACAAAGTGCATTATGTATAATGACAGTCTTACTTCCATTGTTTATATATTTTTTCATGTAGGTTAGGTTCGATTAAGATTCGCTTTTGTTGATGTTGATACCTTCGAAGTTTACCTGAACTTTTTTGACCTTGAAGGAGACGGGAAGGGTTCGGGTTAAACGCGGTTGACACCGCCCACATGTAGGCCGGCCCCGACGTTTGACTCCGCCCACATTGAGCCCGGCCCGGAACTGCACACTGCAGTCAGGGGCTTCTCGTTTCACCGCTCATCAGGTTGTGTGGTAGGCCTAGCTGCATTTCAATCAGTTACAATACCGCATAAAACAAATATGAGAATTGTCATTTCATTTAGCTCTATAAACGTATGTTAGAATTGAATATTTTAGCCTGGAAACGACAGTCAAAGTTCTATTTAGTATTGGGGGCAAGCAATTGCGTCACCGTAATTTGGAGAGATGTTAGTGCAATTCTATGCGCCATCGATTTATCCACCAGATGTCGTCCTTGGGCCGCGGCAAATCGAAGAAACAGCTGTTTACTCTGGTGCTTTACGCACCTCTGCCTGTCTGTTTAAACTACCTACTGATCTCTAAGGGTATCCAGGAACAACACACGAGTCGTCAGATGAAAGAAGCGAAGGGGAGAGTGAAGGAGAAGGGAAGTCAACAGTGGACACCTGCCATTCTCCGTCCGCATCCTCGTATGTCTTCAAAGAGATGAGCGAAAGAACAACTTAATTATTTCTGTAAACAGCATAGATTAAACGGAATGTAGGCTACTCGTTTTACGCTGTTATATCAGACTTGTTTTGTAAGAGCGCACTTTTGGCGATAGGTGTCTATTTAACCGTAAAT
This sequence comes from Salvelinus namaycush, assembly GCF_016432855.1. Classification (NCBI taxonomy): domain Eukaryota; kingdom Metazoa; phylum Chordata; class Actinopteri; order Salmoniformes; family Salmonidae; genus Salvelinus; species Salvelinus namaycush. Next base: position 72,526,724 of record NC_052310.1, read on the forward strand.
ACATTAGCACTATTTTGCGGAAAGGTAGAGGTTTGTAGGCTAGTTGTCGTCAATCGAGTTCGACATTGGACAAGCCATACAGGTGGGTGGAGAGGGGTCGTGCAGGTATTGAGCAGGATGTCTGACCGATGTCCAGTTTAGCCACTATTTTCTAACAATCGAAGATACTCCAACCACCAGTGGCCATGAATGAAACAGGCGAATCAAAGGACCACCAACTGACAGTAAGTACGATACACTAGCGTAGCCTGCATACACTTTGTCACACTTCTTTACTATTGCTGCGAGAACAGTAGTGTAGTATAGCCTACCTTTATGGGGACATTTTAATTGAATGCCACGTGGAAGGTGTGACTAGATAGTTGTGTAGACTACTGTAGGCCAGATATTCCCAAACTGGTATACGCGCAATGCCGTCGGGGGTACGCCAAATAAAAATGTGATTCACAATTTTTTTAAATGGTATATATTTATTCCCTTCACATTTTCAAACAGTACATTTATATTTGGGTGAGTTTTTTTTCTCGCCAGAGTAGCCTCGTTTTTACTGGCAAAAATCAAATTAAACCATCTAGTGTTCAGCGAAATAACAACACAATGTCAAATACAGGTAGCCTAGGCAAATAATTAACATCTAATCACATTAACCGTTACTCTAAATCTTCACTCTTGCGCAGACATTTAGAAACGAAACACGACGGGTTGAAAATAAGCCACGGGAGTTTTTTGAGCGAGAATAAAGAAGACTTTCAAGTAGTAAGACATGTATAAAAGCAACAGATACCATTAATAAGAAGGGGCTAGAAGCCTCTTATATGGTGAGCTACCGAGTGGCTGAGAGAGGCAAGCCACATACTATTGAGGACTTAATTATTTCGGATATGGCTGGGACAATGCTGGGAGAAAAGACCAAAACAACTATACAGACAATGACTTCATCAAACAACACTGTTTCACGACGCATCAGTGACATGGCAGGAGATGTTTTGAAACAATTACTGCTTCGCATACAAGCCAGTGAGTTATGTGCCTTACAGCTGGATGAGTCAACAAATGTGGCGGGCCTGGCACAGCTCCTGGTATATGTCCGTTACGTTTATGGGGGGGGGGGGTCAATTAAGGAAGACATCCTCTTCTGAAAACCACTGGAAACCAGGACAACATGAGAGGATATTTTTAAAGTACTGGACAGAGTTTGGTGGTCAAGATGTGTTGTACTGTACTGATGGCGCAAAAGCCATGACAGAGAGACAGTGGAGTGGTAAAGCGCTTGCAAGCATTTGCTCCGACGCCACTTGGGTACACTGCAGCATCCACCGAGAGACTCTTGCTGCCAAGGGGCTCTTGCCAAGGCCCCTGAAGTCTCTTTTATTTTCTGCATTATGCAATGATATGGGCAGCGACCATGTAACGCTTTTACAACATACAGAAGTGCGCTGGTTATCAAGGGACAAAGTATTGACACTTTTTTTTTTTTTACATTGAGAGACAAGTTTAAAGTTTTCTTTACTGACCATAATTTTCACTTGTCTGACCGTCTGGGTGATGTTTTTTCTCTCCTGAATGATCTGAATCAAGGATTAAAGGGACTCTTCGCAACTATAATCAGTGTACGGGACAACATTGAGGCTATGATTAAGAAGTTGGAGCTCCTTTCTGTCTGCATTAACAAGGACAACACACAGGTCTTTCCATCATTGTATGATTTTTCGTGTGCAAATGAACTCAAGCTTACGGACAATGTCAAATGTGATATAGTGATTATGTGCGTGATTATGGGTGCGCATTTATGCAGGTACTTTCCCAAAACGGACGACATAAACAACTGGATTCATTATCCCTTTAACACCCCGGCCATCCTGCAATCTAAGCTTGATGCCCTCAATCTCACACAAATTATAAATTAACCTACCAGGTACAACCCCAAATCCATAAACACGGGCACCCTCATAGATATCATCCTAACCAACTTGCCCTCCAAATACACCTCTGCTCTCTTCAACCAGGATCTCAGCGATCACTGCCTCATTGCCTGCATCCGTAATGGGTCTGCGGTCAAACGACCACCCCTCATCACTGTCAAACGCTCCCTAAAACACTTCAGCGAGCATGCCTTTCTAATAGACCTGGCCGGGTATCCTGGAAGGATATTGACCTCATCCCGTCAGTATGGGATGTCTGGTTATTCTTTAAAAGTGCCTTCCTCACCATCTTAAATAACATGCCCCATTCAAAAAAAATTGAACCAGGAACAGATATAGCCCTTGGTTCACTCCAGACCTGACTGCTCTTGACTAGCACAAAAACATCCTGTGTGTCACGTTCTGACCATAGTTCTTGTGTGTTGTGCTTGTTTTAGTGTTGGTCAGGACGTGAGCTGGGTGGGCATTCTATGTTGTGTGTCTAGTTTGTCCGTTTCTATGTTTGGCCTAATATGGTTCTCAATCAGAGGCAGATATTTTGTCTCTTCAGACGAAGAGGAGGAAGGCTACCGGGACAGAACCACCCACCAAACTCGGAGCAAGCAGCGTAGCAACGGGCAGCAGCGACAGCAGCAGCAGCGGCCCACTACACAGGACTCCTGGACATGGGAGGAAATTTTGGAGGGTAAAGGACACTGGGCTCACATTGGAGAATATCGCCGCTCTCGTGAAGAGATGGAGGCAGCTAAAGCCCAGGAGCGGTGGTATGAGGAGGCAGCACGGAAGCGTGGCTGGAAGCCCGAGAAGAAACTAAACTAAACTTTTTTTGGGGGGGGGGGGGGGGGGGCTAAAGGGTAGTGTGGCAAAGTCAGGTAGGAAACCTGCGCCCACTTCCCATGCTTACCGTGGAGAGCGGGAGTACGGGCAGACACCGTGTTATGCGGAAGAGCGCACGGTGTCTCCTGTACGTGTGCTTAGCCAGTGCCGGTACCACGCACCAGGCCTATAGTGCGCCTCGAGAGTCCAGTGTGCCCTGTTCCTGCTCCCTGCACTAGCCTTGAGGTGCGTGTCTCCAGTCCGGTACCACCAGTTCCGGCACCACGCACCAGGCCTACTGTGCGCCTCAGCAGGTCAGAGTCGGCCGTCTGCACTGCTCGCCTGCCCAGCGCCGCCTGAGCTGCCTGCCTGCCCAGCGCCGTCTGAGCTGCCTGCCTGCCCAGCGCCGTCTGAGCTGCCTGCCTGCCCAGCGCCGTCTGAGCTGCCTGCCTGCCCAGCGCAGTCTGAGCTGCCTGCCTGCCCAGCGCCGTCTGAGCTGCCTGCCTGCCCAGCGCCGTCTGAGCTGCCTGCCTGCCCAGCGCCGTCTGAGCTGCCTGCCTGCCCAGCGCCGTCTGAGCTGCCTGCCTGCCCAGCGCCGTCTGAGCTGCCTGCCTGCCCAGCGCCGTCTGAGCTGCCTGCCTGCCCAGCGCCGTCTGAGCTGCCTGCCTGCCCAGCGCCGTCTGTCCGGAGCCGCTAGAGCCGTCCGTCAGTCAGGAGCCGCTAGAGCCGTCCGTCAGTCAGGAGCCGCCAGAGCCGTCCGTCAGTCAGGAGCCGCCAGAGCCGTCCGTCAGTCAGGAGCCGCCAGAGCCGCCAGCCAGTCAGGAGCCGCCAGAGCCGCCAGCCAGTCAGGAGCCGCCAGAGCCGCCCGCCAGTCAGGAGCCGCCAGAGCCGCCCGCCAGTCAGGAGCCGCCAGAGCTGCCCTCCAGTCATGAGCCGCCCTCCAGTCATGAGCCGCCCTCCAGTCATGAGCCGCCCTCCAGTCATGAGCCGCCCCTCAGCCCGGAGCTGCCTCTCTGTCCGGAGCTGCCCTTCAGTCCGGAGCTGCCCCTCTGTCCTGAGCTACCTCTCTGTCTTGAGCTACCTCTCTGTCCTGCGCTACCTCTCTGTCCTGAGCTACCTCTCTGTCCTGAGCTGTCTCCTCAATTTAGTGGGGACCTTGGTGAGGATTCCTAGGCCAAGGTCGGGGGCGAGGGTCGCCACTCAAAGGACGCTAAGGAGGGGGACAAAGACAATGGTGGAGTGGTGGCCTCGTCCTGCGCCGGAGCCGCCACCGCGGACAGATGCCCACCCAGACCCTCTTCAAACGAAGAGGAGGAAGGCTGCCGTTACACTGTGATATACTGCATTAGCATCAAATAGCCCCCGCGATATGGAACATTTCAGGGAAGTTAGGAACCAATATACACAGGCAGTTAGGAAAGCTAAGGCTAGCTTTTTCAAACAGAAATTTGCATCCTGTAGCACAAGCTCAAAAAAGTTCTGGGACACTGTAAAGTCCATGGAGAATAAGAGCACCTCCTCCCAGCTGCCCACTGTGCTGAGGCAAGGAAACACTGTCACCACCGATCAATCCACTATAATTGAGAATTTCAATAAGCATTTTTCTACAGCTGGCCATGCTTTCTACCTGGCTAACCCTACTCCGGTCAACAGCCCTGCACCCCCCACAGCAACTCGCCCAAGCCTCCCCCATTTCTCCTTCACCCAAATCCAAATAGCTGATGTTCTGAAAGAGCTGCAAAATCTGGACCCCTACAAATCAGCCGGGCTAGACAATCTGGACCCTCTCTTTCTAAAGATATCTGCCGAAATTGTTGCAATACTAGCCTGTTCAACCTATTTTTCATATCGTCTGAGATTCCCAAAGATTGGAAAGCTGCCGTGGTCATCCCCCTCTGCAAAGGGGGTGACACTCTAGACCCAAACTGCTACAGACCTATATCTATCCTACCCTGCCTTTTCTCAGGTCTTCGAAAGCCAAGCTAACAAACAGATTACCGACCATTTCAAATCCCACCGTACCTTCTCCGCTGTGCAATCCGGTTTCAGAGCTGGTCATGGTTGTACCTCAGCCACGCTCAAGGTCCTAAACGATATCATAACTGCCATTGATAAGAGACATTACTGTGCAGCCATATTCATCGACCTGGCCAAGGCTTTCGACTCTGTCAATCACCAAATTCTTATCGGCAGACTCAACAGCCTTGGTTTCTCAAATGACTGCCTCGCCTGGTTTACCAACTACTTCTCTGATAGAGTTGTGTGTCAAATCGGAGGGCCTGTTGTCCGGACCTCTGGCAGTTTCTATGGGGGTGCCACAGGGTTCAATTCTCAGGCCGACTCTCTTCTCTGTATACATCAATGATGTCGCTCTTGTTGCTGGTGATTCTCTGATCCACCTCTACGCAGACGACACCATTCTGTATACTTCTGGCCCTTTGGACACTGTTAACTAACCTCCAAACGAGCTTCAATGCCATACAACTCTCCTTCTGTGGCCTCCAACTGCTCTTAAATGCAAGTAAAACTAAATGCATGCTCTTCAACCGATTGCTCCCCGCACCTGCCCGCCCATCCAGCATCACTACCCTGTACGGTTCTGACTTAGAATATGTGGACAACTACAAATACCTAGATGTCTGGTTAGACTGTAAACTCTCCTTCCATACTCACATTAAGCATCTCCAATCCAAAATTAAATCTAGAATCAACTTCCTATTTCGCAACAAAGCATCCTTCACTCATGCTGCCAAACATACCCTCGTAAAACTGACCATCCTACCGATCCTCGACTTCGGCGATGTCATTTACAAAATAGCCTTCAACACTCTACTCAACAATTTGATGCAGTCTATCACAGTGCCATCCATTTTGTCACCAAAGCCCCATATACTACCCACCACTGCGACCTGTACGCTCTCGTTGGCTGGCCCTCGCTTCATACTCGTCGCCAAACCCACTGGCTTCAGGTCATCTACAAGTATTTGATAGGTAAAGCCCCGCCTTATCTCAACTCACTGGTCACCATAGCAGCACCCACCCGTAGCACACGCTCCAGCAGGTATATTTCACTGGTCTCCCCCAAATCCAATTCCTCCTTTGGCCGCCTTTGCTTCCAGTTCTCTGCTGCCAATGACTGGAACAAACTGCAAAAATCTGGAGACTCATATCTCCCTCACTAACTTTAAGCACCAGCTGTCAGAGCAGCTCACAGATCACTGCATCTGTAAATAGCCCATCCAACTACCTCATCCCCATACTGTATTTATTTATTTATCTTGCTCCTTTGCACCCCAGTATCTCTACTTGCACATTCATCTTCTGCATGTCTATCACTCCAGGGTTTAATTGCTATATTGTAATTATTTCGCCACCATGGCATATTTACTGCCTTACCTCCCTTATCTTACCTCATTTCCACACATATAGACTTTTTTCTACTGTATTATTGACTGTATGTTTATTCCATGGTAGCTCTGTGTTGTTGTATGTGTCGAACTGCTTTGCTTTATCTTGGCCAGGTCGCAATTGTAAATGAGAACTTGTTCTCAACTAGCCTACCTGGTTAAATAAAGGTGAAATAAAAAAAATAAAAAAATGAATGCCACTCAAGCTTGCATTTTATATAGATATCCCACATTCAAGATAAGAATGAAGTACAATACACATGTATTATATCCTACATGACAATACAGCATTACTTATTCTAAAGCAACTTTTTTATTACAGTACCTCTTGCCTCAGTCACATATGGAGACATTTGTTCACCTTTTCCATTGACCTTCCATGTCATAAATCAATAGATTATTTCCCAGTAGTTCCAGCCAGTGTAATATACCATATCTGAATTATTCACATGGCACAACTAAATTCCCCCGTCTCTTTTGTCTTGTCTGCTATGTCACACTGACTAGCTCCACAGCACTGGTGATGGCCAGGATCCTTATGAATCCTTATTGACGTTGGTATGACTGAATGGTCCTGTAACGTGTTAAGTTATATCGGTCAATGTATGTCAAGACCCGGATGTATCACCCATGTCTTTGCCATATTATCTACCCCTCATCTGCCTCATCCTTGTAACTAATATAATAACATTTGTTGGCTATTTCAGTAACAAACAACACCACCGCTCTATAACTATATCAATCCGGCAATACTTTCACACCAGGTGGCCTGTTCAGTATGACTGTATCAACTCAGAGACCGCTGCTGACCTGATTATCATATGGTTGATCATGTGTGGATGGGGTATCAGTCTATAACTTGGTCTGTCTCATCTGAGTGTCATAATGTCCCTCCATGCTATGAGAGTAATTATTCTGAATCTAGAGAGCAGGTTTTCTTCTTCTGCAGAAACACCTCCCTGCAGTGCAGGCCATAATTGAGCTCCCTGCCGCGAAGAGTGTTTTGACAGAGAGAGAGCTTGGACAATAGATGGAGAGAGGCACATGTCATAGTGATTTTACAGTTAAAGTTACTGTGTTAAAAATACAGCGTAACAGTAACACATGACTAAGGCGTACTTTATAAAGGATTTTTAAATGATTAAACTGTGAATTAGTAGTTTATTTTATTAAAGTTACATTTATTCATGCTTAAGTGACAATGATAATTGACTTTATCCTTTGCTCTTGTGGACTAGTGAATGACATCAAGGCCATTGCTGTGGTGTGAATAAGCAATCTCTTTGATGCTGTTAATGTTATGCGTCCCAAATGGCACCCTATTAACTATGAAATGCACAACTTTTGACCAGGACCCAGCCCATTTGCTCTGAAAGTTCTAACCCTATCCCTCTTTCTGTGAAAGCTCTAACCATGTTCCTCTCTCTGTGAAAGCTCTAACCCTATCCCTCTTTCTGTGAAAGCTCTAACCATGTTCCTCTCTCTGTGAAAGCTCTAACCCTATCCCTCTCTCTGTGAAAGCTCTAACCCTATCCCTCTCTCTGTGAAAGCTCTAACCCTGTCCCTCTCTCTGTGAAAGCTCTAACAGTGTCCCTCTCTCTGTGAAAGCTCTAACAGTGTCCCTCTCTCTGTGAAAGCTCTAACCCTGTCCCCCTCTCTGTGAAAGCTCTAACCCTGTCCCCCTCTCTGTGAAAGCTCTAACCCTGTCCCCCTCTCTGTGAAAGCTCTAACCCTGTCCCTCTCTCTGTGAAAGCTCTAACCCTGTCCCTCTCTCTGTGAAAGCTCTAACAGTGTCCCTCTCTCTGTGAAAGCTCTAACCCTGTCCCCCTCTCTGTGAAAGCTCTAACCCTGTCCCCCTCTCTGTGAAAGCTCTAACCCTGTCCCCCTCTCTGTGAAAGCTCTAACCCTGTCCCTCTCTCTGTGAAAGCTCTAACCCTGTCCCTCTCTCTGTGAAAGCTCTAACCCTGTCCCTCTCTCTGTGAAAGCTCTAACCCTGTCCCTCTCTCTGTGAAAGCTCTAACCCTGTCCCTCTCTCTGTGAAAGCTCTAACCCTGTCCCCCTCTCTGTGAAAGCTCTAACCCTGTCCCCTTCTCTGTGAAAGCTCTAACCCTGTCCCTCTCTCTGTGAAAGCTCTAACCCTGTCCCTCTCTCTGTGAAAGCTCTAACCCTGTCCCCCTCTCTGTGAAAGCTCTAACCCTGTCCCCCTCACTGTGAAAGCTCTAACCCTGTCCCCCTCACTGTGAAAGCTCTAACCCTGTCCCCCTCTCTGTGAAAGCTCTAACCCTGTCCCCCTCTCTGTGAAAGCTCTAACCCTGTCCCCCTCTCTGTGAAAGCTCTAACCCTGTCCCCCTCTCTGTGAAAGCTCTAACCCTGTGGTGTTCTACCTGTCTCTCGCTCCCAGGTGGCTCTGAGGATCAGACCCCTCAGTGATTCTGAGCAGGAAGAGGCAGCCACTATAGTGGCCCACCGATTGGACGACCAGGTGAGAGGTTGTGTGTGTGTGTGTAGCACATGAGGATGTGTGAAACGTACTCCTTAGCCTGATGTGTCGCTTACGTCGCCTCATTAGCTAGCTTTTGAGGTGGCACGATCGGTTAAGACGCATGATGGAGGACGGTCACGTGTGTTTGTGAGGCAGAGGTACCGAGTCAGGAGGAAGTGGTACTCGCTAAGCAAGCAGCGTGATGTGCGTGTTCACGTCTGTTTCCATTTCAGGCCTTTCTCTCACATCGTCACACATTTATAATGTATCTGCAGGTGCATGCACTTTCACTTATCACAGTATGGCTGGTCTAAACCAAGTGCTGTGGATAACTGTGTGTGTGTCTGTGTGTGAGACGTGGGTCTGTGTGTGAGACGTGGGTCTGTGTGTGAGACGTGGGTCTGTGTGTGAGACGTGGGTCTGTGTGTGAGACGTGTGAGAGACATGCGGATGGCTCTGTTGTGCTTCCATCCACTGGGTGACTCAGTGGGTTGTTATAGCTTAGAGAGTGACTTCTCTGATAGAGGAAGGAAATTGGATTCCTTCTGAAGAAAGGAGGCAGCCAAGACAGTTCTGTACTGTAGAAATGGAGGACATGATGTGTGTGAAACGGCTTTGTGCCATTATTGAATGCTCCTGTCATTGATAGAGCCACAATTTGAGACCCACAATTTATCATTCTGACACTATTATGAACATAGAGAATATTATTGTGAGTTTATTGTGTTGTTGTCAATATGGAGAACATCTCAGATGGCCTTTAACAAGTTTTCTGGCCAGATCACACACCTGACCTGAGGTATTCAGTCTCTATGGAGTTGGGAGTTGGCGTGCGTTCTATTTCCATTCAGTTCATGAATTTTCCTAATTGAAAAGCATGACCCAGGAAGTTAATCTGTGATATGCAGCACAGGGAAAATGCAGTGCTCCTATTGGGTCCTTGGGGAGCATATTTATCTGGAGCCAATTAGAAGCCTCCAGGTGTGTCCCTCATTGAGAACACTTGATGGTGATGAGGAGGAGGGTGAAAATGATGATGACGGGTATTGTGACTGATTTGGATGAGGCGTTCTAAGCTTGTCCAAGTCTTAATGGGTGATTTGCTGTAGGGACTAGGCAGCTGTTCTCATGTTTGGCTTGGCATGACAACTCCATAAGGACTTGGCTCGAGACCAGAAACAGACCAGCATTCAGGCACAAGCTAGGATAACATGGCTTATTCTGGTGAAAGATTTGATATGGCTCACATCATAGAGATCCTTTAAATGGCATAAGTGAGTGATATGATCTCTATGGTTCTCATAATAAGTCTGTCATCACCCATTTGTTGTTAGTCTTGGTGGAGATAATCTGCCTTAACTGTGAGTGAGGGATTGGAGGTACGGAGACCCAGTTTTCTGTCTGTCTGCCTGTGATTCTCAAAAGCAATTCAATAAACCTACAACCAGAAAAACTAATCCAGCAACTCTCCCGCTGCTCTGCCATGATGTCATCACCAGGAGTAGGCTAAGCATGTGCCCAGTGGGATGGTGTATTGTTGCTGACACTGCCTAGAAGAGTGTACAACAGTTAGCCTCTTAATCCATGCACCTTGGTTGGAGAGCGAGGTAGTGGCAATGTTCCTTTCCCTTTACAACAGCTCTGTCAACATTGTTGGTGACTATTTTCTCATTAATAGAATAAAACAATATCAACTTGACATACATGGTTGATGTTATGCTCTAGAAAAACAAAGGTAAGGTGAAAGAATGGAAACGTTCTGCGTAGAGTAGGACACTCACACCTCAAATCACCTTTCCACCCCCTAACACACACACAAATCGCTGACGGACTAAGAATAAAGCACCCTCCTCCTGATTGTGTCTGTGCAACAGGCACCATATGGCACTCTCTGCTCCCTCCCTCCAGGTAGGTCATGCTGAGACAGATTAGGTTGGTGCTGGTGGCTGGTCTGCTCCCACCACCCCTCTCTCTCTTGCTTTCTCTCACTCTCTCTCTGTGGATGAGCTCACTGAGGGGCATTAGAGGGAAGCTAAGCCTGCTGCCTGCCACCTACTCTCTGGAGCTTCCCAGCCACAGCCCTACTCTACCTAGTCCACCTGTTACGAGGGTAGCGAGCAGAGCCATTTCTGGAGGTGAATCAGGTTCCTCCTGTCCTTGAAAGACAATGGAACGTCATGGGTGTTATGAACCATACCATTGAGAACTGTACTTCAAATGACATTTGGGCTGGTGCTATTTGAGAATTATAGTTAATGTGTGTTTACAGTTGGCACCTTGGCTAATTGTTTTGGATGGGAGGTTATCCAGATTGGGCAGCAGGTAGCCCAGGGGTTAGAGCATTGGACCAGTAACCCAAAGGTCTCTGGTGAGAACACTGGAGCCGACAAGGTGGAAAGTGGAAAAATCTGTTGTTGTGCCCTAACCCGAATTGCTCCAGGGACACCATAAAAATGACTAACTATGGCTGTGACCCCACTCCTCAAGGGTGTCTCAGGGGGAGTTGGGATGTGCAAAAAACACATTTGAAATAGAACAAATATAAGCACCTACCAAATGATATTATTATTGTGCTTGTGAGGAATGAGGATAGCTAAGTGCTCTCAGGACACAGTAGACAATGACTTACATAACCATGTTATGTATGGTCTGCTGTAGGGATCCACAATACCAAGAGAGACCAGTTAAAATACACAGTATTGACATGCTGTTCTTATTAGGGGTGTGAACTTTTAATTGTTTAAACAAAATTCGGAGCGTTAAGATTTTGAAAAAAAACTAGCCCAAAAACTATGTTTTTTCCCCCACAAAATGTAAATCACAGTGCAGTTATCACAAAATGACCACTAACAGGTCCCAATAACCATCATAAAGGAAACATTCTAAATTAAACAAATACTTAACGCAACGATGCTGTAACGTTAGGTGGAGATATGGTAGGAGGAGGAGATATGTTAGGAGGAGGAGATATGGTAGGAGGAGGAGATATGTTAGGAGGAGGAGATATGTTAGGAGGAGGAGATATGTTAGGAGGAGGAGATATGTTAGGAGGAGGAGATATGTTAGGAGGAGGAGATATGTTAGGAGGAGGAGATATGTGAGGAGGAGGAGATATGTTAGGAGGAGGAGGAGGAGATATGTTAGGAGGAGGAGATATGTTAGGAGGAGGAGATATGTTAGGAGGAGGAGATATGTTAGGAGGAGGAGATATGTGAGGAGGAGATATGTGAGGAGGAGATATGTGAGGAGGAGGAGATCTGTTAGGAGGAGGAGGAGGAGATATGTTAGGAGGAGGAGGAGGAGATATGTGAGGAGGAGGAGATATGTTAGGAGGAGGAGGAGGAGATATGTTAGGAGGAGGAGATATGTTAGGAGGAGGAGATATGTTAGGAGGAGGAGATATGTTAGGAGGAGGAGATATGTTAGGAGGAGGAGATATGTGAGGAGGAGATATGTGAGGAGGAGGAGATCTGTTAGGAGGAGGAGGAGGAGATATGTTAGGAGGAGGAGGAGGAGATATGTGAGGAGGAGGAGATATGTGAGGAGGAGGAGATATGTGAAGAGGAGGAGATATGTGAGGAGGAGGAGATATGTGAGGAGGAGGAGATATGTGAGGAGGAGGAGATATGTGAGGAGGAGGAGATATGTGAGGAGGAGGAGATATGTGAGGAGGAGGAGATATGTGAGGAGGAGGAGATTTGTTAGGAGGAGGAGATTTGTTAGGAGGAGGAGATTTGTTAGGAGGAGGAGATCTGTTAGGAGGAGGAGATCTGTTAGGAGGAGGAGATCTGTTAGGAGGAGGAGATCTGTTAGGAGGAGGAGATATGTGAGGAGGAGGAGATATGTGAGGAGGAGGAGGAGGAGATATGTGAGGAGGAGGAGATATGTTAGGAGGAGGAGATATGTTAGGAGGAGGAGATTTGTTAGGAGGAGGAGATATGCATCTTTACAATTATTTTCCACGGATATAAAGTACTCAGCACGTCATTGTCATTAACAGTTGGAAAAATGGGAGAGAGTGAGACGGGAAAGAGACAGCAGCGAAGTCCTGAATGGCAATACTTTGAGAAGATAAATGAGAAGGTGGTGAAATTCAAACGTTGAGAAGTGAAATTGAGCTACAGTGGCAGTATTTAACCATCTGAAAGAGAAGCATCGTGAGACCCGAACCGTTGCTGGCAGCAGCATAGGCCCCTAACAACAGACATTAGACAGGCACTTCACACAAAAGAAGTCTGATAAGGGAGTGAGAAAATCACAGTGCTGATTACAGAAATGATTGCAGTTGATATGGAGCCATTGTCAATGTTAGGATGTCCTAATGGAATATCTAGAACCAGACTACAAGATGTAATGTCAAAAAACCATGACCGTCCGGATGGAGAAATTGTACAATGTTTGCTCTGCAAGTACAAAGTGCAAGCTCTCAAACACCCTATAATGGCATTATAAACAGGTTGTTGGACGTCTATGTCACACATCAGTGCAATGAGCCATCACGTTGATGAGAAGTGGGACATGAAGTCCCATGTACTGACCACTGAGAACATGGAGGAGAGGCAAACAGCAGAGAACCTCAAAACGGCACTACCTTCCATCGTGCTGAGTGGGTGGGGGACAGAAGATAGTTGAGCGCCGTCTGGTAGCCATGACTGTGGTAGACGGAACTGTATTTCCACCTAGAGGTAATACGCAGGACCATATCTGCATTGTTAACTTTACATATCATTTTAAGATGTTGGCAGTTTAAATGTTACGTACATTTACCTTAGTTCTTACTGTATTTGTCACTACTCATTAGGGTAGCAACTTGAATTGTCCTTTAAAAAAAATGTATAGTCACTTTATGACACCACAAATAATTTGTTCATTCACATCCAGCTGAAAATGGCTCATGGAGCCTACATACATGTATCATACATCATATTTTGGTTATGACTCCCCCACTTCTCTTCCTAAGAAGCCCCTGTATGACAGCCACTGAGTGGTGTGTATTCAGCCCACATGGTGGTGGTGAGTAAGTGGGGAGACAGACAGGTGTTACTGTTGACCCTTCACTAATGCAGTGCATATTTAGACTATATAAAAGCAACCCTCAGAAATCACCTGTGGAGACAGAACAGGAAGCCACATATAGATGAGCTCAGTCTCACTCGTTTCACTGAGTTTACAGTGCCCAACCTGTAGCACTCACGTCTGTAGCCATGAAGTGCTTGGAAAGGCTGGTCATGGCTCACATCCACACCATTATCCCAGAAACCCTAGACCCACTCCAATTTGCATACCACCCTAACATATACACAGATTATGCAATCTCTATTGCACTCCATACTGCCCTTTCCCACCTGGACAAAAGGAACACCTATGTGAGAATGCTTTTCATTGACTACAGCTCAGCGTTCAACACCATAGAGCCCTCAGAGCTCATCACTAAGCTAAGGATCCTGGGACTTAACACCTCCCTCTGCAACTGGATCCTGGACTTCCTGACGGGCCGCCCCCAAGTGGTAAGGGTAGGTAACAACACATCCGCCACGCTGATCCTTAACATGGGGGCCCCTCAGGGGTGCGTGCTCAGTCCCCTCCTGTACTCCCTGTTCACTCATGACTGCACGGCCAGGCACGACTCCAACACCATCATTAAGTTTGCCGATGACACAACAGTGGTAGGCCTGATCACTGACAACGACGAGACAGCCTATAGGGAGGAGGTCAGAGACCTGGACAGGACAGCAACCTCTCCCTCAACTTGATCAAGACAAAGGAGATGTTTGTGGACTACAGGAAAAGAAGGACCGAGCACGCCCCCATTCTCATCGACGGGGCTGTAGTGGAGCAGGTTGAAAGCTTCAAGTTCCTTGGTGTCCACATCACCAACAAACTAACATGGTCCAAGCATACCAAGACAGTCGTGAAGAGGGCACGTCAAAACCTATTCCCCCTCAGGAGACTGAAAAGATTTGGCATGGGTCCTCAGATCTTCAAAAGGTTCTACAGCTGCACCATTGAAAGCATCCTGACTGGTTGCATCACTGCCTGGTACGGCAACTGCTCGACTTCGGACCGCAAAGCGCTGCAGAGGGTAGTGCGTATGGCACTTGAAACTTTCAAAGTTCTTAAAATTTTCCAGATTGACTCACCTTCATGTCTTAAACTAATGATGGACTGTAGTTTCTCTTTGCTTATTTGAGTTGTTCTTGTCATAATATGGACTTGGTCTTTTACCAAACAGGGCTATCTTCTGTATACCACCCCTACCTTCTCAAAACACAACTGATTGGCTCAAATGCATTAAGAAGGAAAGAAATTCCACAAATGAACCTTTAACAAAGCACACCTGTTAATTGAAATGCATTTCAGGTGACTACCTCATGAAGCTGGTTGAGATTGCACATGACAGCCCTCTTTGAGTTTGCCAAAAGGCACCTAAATGACTCTCAGACCATGAGAAACAAGATTCTCTGGTCTGATGTTCCCAGCCGTTATCAACCCACTAATCAACTGTTCCCAGTCATTATCAACCCACTAATAAAATTTTCCCAGTCGTTATCAACCCACTAACCAACTGTTCCCAGTCGTTATCAACCCACTAACCAACTGTTCCCAGTCGTTATCAACCCACTAACCAACTGTTCCCAGTCGTTATCAACCCACTAATCAACTGTTCCCAGTCGTTATCAACCCACTAATCAACTGTTCCCAGTCGTTATCAACCCACTAATCAACTGTTCCCAGTCGTTATCAACCCACTAATCAACTGTTCCCAGTCGTTATCAACCCACTAATCAACTGTTCCCAGTCGTTATCAACCCACTAATCAACTGTTCCCAGTCGTTATCAACCCACTAATCAACTGTTCCCAGTCGTTATCAACCCACTAATCAACTGTTCCCAGTCGTTATCAACCCACTAATCAACTGTTCCCAGTCGAAATCAACCCACTAATCAACTGTTCCCAGTCGAAATCAACCCACTAATCAACTGTTCCCAGTCGAAATCAACCCACTAATCAACTGTTCCCAGTCGAAATCAACCCACTAATCAACTGTTCCCAGTCGTTATCAACCCACTAATCAACTGCTCCCAGCCGTTATCAACCCACTAATCAACTGTTCCCAGTCGTTATCAACCCACTAATCAACTGTTCCCAGGCGTTATCAACCCACTAATCAACTGTTCCCAGTCGTTATCAACCCACTAATCAACTGTTCCCAGTCGTTATCAACCCACTAATCAACTGTTCCCAGGCGTTATCAACCCACTAATCAACTGTTCCCAGTCGTTATCAACCCACTAATCAACTGTTCCCAGCCGTATTCAACCCACTTATCAACTGTTCCCAGTCGTTATCAACCCACTAATCAACTGTTCCCAGCCGTATTCAACCCACTAATCAACTTTTCCCAGCCGTATTCAACCCACTAATCAACTGTTCCCAGCCGTATTCAACCCACTAATAAACTGTTCCCAGCCGTATTCAACCCACTTATCAACTGTTCCCAGTCGTTATCAACCCACTAATCAACTGTTCCCAGTCGTTATCAACCCACTAATCAACTTTTCCCAGCCGTATTCAACCCACTTATCAACTGTTCCCAGTCGTTATCAACCCACTTATCAACTGTTCCCAGCCGTTATCAACCCACTAATCAACTGTTCCCAGCCGTTATCAACCCACTAATCAACTGTTCCCAGTCGTTATCAACCCACTAATCAACTGTTCCCAGTCGTTATCAACCCACTAATCAACTGTTCCCAGTCGTTATCAACCCACTAATCAACTGTTCCCAGTCGTTATCAACCCACTAATCAACTGTTCCCAGCCGTATTCAACCCACTTATCAACTGTTCCCAGTCGTTATCAACCCACTAATCAACTGTTCCCAGTCGTTATCAACCCACTAATCAACTTTTCCCAGCCGTATTCAACCCACTAATCAACTGTTCCCAGCCGTTATCAACCCACTAATCAACTGTTCCCAGCCGTTATCAACCCACTAATCAACTGTTCCCAGCCGTTATCAACCCACTAATCAACTGTTCCCAGCCGTTATCAACCCACTAATCAACTGTTCCCAGCCGTTATCAACCCACTAATCAACTGTTCCCAGTCGTTATCAACCCACTAATCAACTGTTCCCAGTCGAAATCAACCCACTAATCAACTGTTCCCAGTCGAAATCAACCCACTAATCAACTGCTCCCAGCAGTTATTAAACTGATAAGAAAGCCACTACTTTTACTTGACAAACAATTGACAAAGACACTACATTTTCAGACATTGTTATAATATAAGCTTCCCATGCTAAATTGCTAATACACAATTATGGAATTGTATGGAGTGCCAGAAGAGTGAGGTATAAGTCATTTTCACAGTGCCAGGCTATCTGGTGTGGTTTGGTGTTGTGGTGGCTTGGTGGTGTGTGGTGGTGTGGTTTGGTTGGGTGTGGTGATTTGGTGGTGTGGTGGTGTGAGTGGCAGAACTCTGAGAGATGTGTCAGATAGTGTGCCGTGCAAGATGTCTCTCCAGTAGCTGTAGGGACAGTTTACAGGCAGTCTGGCAGGGAAGGGCTGTCGCCCACACACACACAGGGAGCGCACGGGACAATGTTTATAGGGAGGCCCTGTCCGTCACCATGGAGACCACCATGGCCATTGTTGGGGTTTTTCACTGCCATAAGAGGGAGGATCTATCTGCTCGGTGTTAGAGGAGAGAAAGAGAGTAGAGAGGAAGCAGGGTCGGACTGCTGGGGGTGTCTGCTGCCCTCACAGGGCTCCTATTGGCTACTTTAACCATTAATGAATTCAGTAAAGATGTTCTTTACATGCAGTGTAGACGATGCGATCACCATTTCCTTTTTGTTTTGGAGGCTTGAAGTCTGTCTGTGTGGGATTGTAAGTGTCACAGGGAGCGAGCGGTACATCACTCAAAGTAAGCTATAGCCTGTACATGGGGAGCTCTTCTTTTCCCTGTGGGCTCTTTCCCTGTGGGCTCTGTTTGTGTGTTAAAACCGGTCCATAACGCCTCTCTCTGTGGAGTGGAACTCCCACAATGCATCTCATGTGTTTACCTGCCCAACACTCCCTTTCAGAAACAGGTGGCTTGTTCGAAAGAGAGAGCAGAGAGAGAGCAGAGAAGAGAGGAGAGTGAAGAGAGAGAGATAGAGAGACTAGAGAAGAGTCCCCTTAGCCAGTCCTGGGGGTCTGTTCACAAACACAAACAGGCCCCAGAAAGCCCAAGGGCAGTAACACAATTAGATCCAACCAAATCATGAGAAAACAAAAAGATAATTACTTGACACATTGGAAAGAAAAGAAAAGAATAACAGAGCAAACTGGAATGCTATTTGGCCCTAAACAGAGAGTACACAGTGGCAGAAAACCTGACCACTGTGACTGACACACAATTAAGGAAAGCTTTGACTATGTACAGACTCAGTGAGCATAGACTAGCTTTTGAGAGAGGCTGCCGTAGGCAGACCTGGCTCTCAAGAGAAGACAGGCTATGTGCACACTGCCCACAAAATGAGGTGGAAACTGAGCTGCACTTCCTAACCTCCTGCCACATGAATGACCATATTAGAAACACATATTTTCCTCAGATTACACAGATCCACAAAGAATTTGAAAACAAATAACATTTTGATCAACTCCCATATCTATTGGGTGAATTACCCAGCCACACAATAGCCTTGTTAGTGTTTCCGAGGGATGGACTTAGTGACTTTGTCCAAACAGCGTCAGTCTTTTACGAGGCGTCGTGTTTGGTTCCTGGACAGGAGACGGGGACAGGAACCAAACAAACCCCAGCAGCGTCTTTCTTTAGCCGCAGCCAAATATTTAACCTCAGTCAGTTCTGCCACAGAGGTAGAGCCAGGAAGATTTAATGAAATGGCCATAAATGGCGACACCACTCCTGGCTGGCACTGACTGTGGAGGGAAATGGTGATAAATAAAGCCCAATGGTGGGAGGGATGACGAAAGTGAGGGAAGGGGGGAGCCACAGCAGGTTGGAGGTTGCATCAAAACAAAGGGGCCTATTTTCTGTGCAGCGAGGTTAACATGACAACACTGATAGACAGTAATGGACAGTCTGACCCTGAACACTGTGTTACAGTGTGGGTAGTGACAAAGCAGAGAGTGCTTTAAGTAATTTAAGCAACCCTAAATGATTTTCAGGGTAATAATCACCTAGTTATTTACAGGGTAATAATCACCTAGTTATTTACAGGGTAATAATCACCTAGTTATTTACAGGGTAATAATCACCTAGTTATTTACAGGGTAACAATCAATTAGTTATTTACAGGGTAACAATCACTTAGTTATTTACAGGGTAATAATCACCTAGTTATGTACAGGGTAACAATCACTTAGTTATTTACAGGGTAATAATCACCTAGTTATGTACAGGGTAACAATCCCCTAGTTATTTACAGGGTAACAATCACCTAGTTATTTACAGGGTAACAATCACTTAGTTATTTACAGGGTAATAATCACCTAGTTATGTACAGGGTAACAATCCCCTAGTTATTTACAGGGTAACAATCCCCTAGTTATTTACAGGGTAATAATCACCTAGTTATGTACAGGGTAACAATCCCCTAGTTATTTACAGGGTAACAGTCACCTAGTTATTTACAGGGTAATAATCACCTAGTTATTTACAGGGTAACAATCCCCTAGTTATTTACAGGGTAATAATCACCTAGTTATTTACAGGGTAACAATCCCCTAGTTATTTACAGGGTAATAATCACCTAGTTATTTACAGGGTAACAATCCCCTAGTTATTTACAGGGTAATAATCACCTAGTTATTTACAGGGTAACAATCCCCTAGTTATTTACAGGGTAACAATCACCTAGTTATTTACAGGGTAACAATCCCCTAGTTATTTACAGGGTAATAATCCCCTAGTTATTTACAGGGTAATAATCACCTAGTTATGTACAGGGTAACAATCCCCTAGTTATTTACAGGGTAATAATCACCTAGTTATTTACAGGGTAACAATCCCCTAGTTATTTACAGGGTAACAATCACCTAGTTATTTACAGGGTAACAATCCCCTAGTTATTTACAGGGTAATAATCACCTAGTTATGTACAGGGTAACAATCACCTAGTTATTTACAGGGTAACAGTCACCTAGTTATTTACAGGGTAACAATCACCTAGTTATGTACAGGGTAACAATCACCTAGTTATGTACAGGGTAACAATCACCTAGTTATTTACAGGGTAACAATCACCTAGTTATTTACAGGGTAACAATCCCCTAGTTATTTACAGGGTAATAATCCCCTAGTTATTTACAGGGTAATAATCACCTAGTTATGTACAGGGTAATAATCCCCTAGTTATTTACAGGGTAATAATCACCTAGTTATTTACAGGGTAACAATCCCCTAGTTATTTACAGGGTAATAATCACCTAGTTATGTACAGGGTAACAATCACCTAGTTATTTACAGGGTAATAATCACCTAGTTATTTACAGGGTAACAGTCACCTAGTTATTTACAGGGTAACAATCACCTAGTTATGTACAGGGTAACAATCACCTAGTTATGTACAGGGTAACAATCACCTAGTTATTTACAGGGTAACAATCACCTAGTTATGTACAGGGTAATAATCACCTAGTTATTTACAGGGTAACAATCACCTAGTTATTTACAGGGTAACAATCCCCTAGTTATTTACAGGGTAATAATCACCTAGTTATGTACAGGGTAACAATCCCCTAGTTATGTACAGGGTAATAATCACCTAGTTATTTACAGGGTAACAATCACCTAGTTATGTACAGGGTAATAATCACCTAGTTATTTACAGGGTAATAATCCCCTAGTTATGTACAGGGTAACAATCACCTAGTTATGTACAGGGTAACAGTCACCTAGTTATGTACAGGGTAAAAATCACCTAGTTATTATTATTATTATTAGGCTGTTGAGCAAGACTTTCATACAAAAACATGATGAGTGTATTAGAGTCACTTATGACTGTGCGTGCCGTATATTGTGTTTTGAAGGCTGCATTTACAAAGGCAGACCACCTCTGATCTTTTTTTCATGCATTGGTCTTTTGACCAATCGGATCTGAAAAATCTGACAATTCTGAAGCCCTATTTTGATGGTATAATATAGCAATAATAGTGACAATCACTGGATGAGGTTGCATATCAAAATATCTTGAATCATACATTCCTCCTTAGATTTATTGAATACCATCTCAGTAGTCAATTACACTTCTTAATAATAATAAAACATTGTGAATTACTTTAATGACTTTATTAGATGATTACAAATGTTTTAATTGTGTGACGCCACATTTCTATATTTTTTGGGGTGCGGTCAAATCATGGGCTGGTGCTACCAACTGAAAAAGGGAATGGCACCAGGGGAAGGCGTTAGTCTGGAGCCCTGACTATATGTGCCATCAATCAGATCAGCTCTGAAGAATATCAGCCTATGTGTAACTTTGTTTGTGTCTGTGTATATGTGGTTTATTGTGTTGTGTGTGTGTGTGTATGTGGTTCATTGTGTTGTTTGTGTGGTTTATTGTGTTGTGTGTGTGTGTGTGTGTGTGTGTGGTCTCTCGGCCCTCCGGCCAGTGCTGTTACTGTTAAACATCATCAGTACGAAGCAGTGTGTTCCCTTGAGCTCCCTCCTGCCAATGAATACCTGTTACACAACCAGGAATAGGGTCATCCACAGGGTCAGCACTGCCCTCTGCCCTCACTGCACAGTCAAGGAGGTAATGTCCCTCACAACATAGATAGATAGAGAGAGAGAGAGAACATTTTGACAGACCATTGTGGGGTGTATGATTGGGCCTTGGCGTATGGTGAGTGGGGGGTAAGAGTACCAGTCCTTTGAAGTGTAGTGTGCTGGTCCATTAGGGAACAACATGGAACATGGCGGCACACTTTCAAGGGAAAGTCACTCTGCTCTCATTTCATTACTTGCAATGCACTTTAAGGTGTCAGTCAAACAACCATGGCATGACCCCTCACCTACACCACACACACACTCAGTATGATGTAGTTGCTGGTCATCATATGGGGTAGCCACTGTGACCGTGATCTTTGGGACACTTAGAACATCTTTAATTAGGGTTTTAGGGTGTTCTGTATCTCCCCCTCTCTCATCTCGATTTGTAATGGACAGAAAATGGACATGGCCTCATAATGGTGCCATCCCCTGCCTCTGTGTGTGTGTGTGTGTGTGTGTGTGTGTGTGTGTGTGTGTGTGTGTGTGTGTGTGTGTGTGTGTGTGTGTGTGTGTGTGTGTGTGTGTGTGCATGTCTGCATCATGTGTGTAAGTGTTGACCCGAGGCAGTGCTAAATTAGTCAGTCCCTCTACCACAGTACATGCAGTGATTATGTGGAGCTTTTTCAAAGGCACTCTTGATAGGGGGCCATCACAACAAATTTCCACTAACTTTTTACTGCAGGTTTTCATCCTGGCTAAGGAGGGGTGCTCTAGTTATGCTACACTATAACAATCAGGTAATTTATGGTTGCAGTAGGTGTGCCAGTTTAGGGTGACCTGGTGTACATTTACATTCGTGTAACGTCTGCTTCCAACTCACACTCTCAAACACATAGATCCCCTGAATGCAGCTCACTCTCCAGATCCCAATCATCTGAATTCTAATCACCTGTTCACACACCTGTATGTTATTATCACACACTATTTAGTTCAGTTCTTTGCACCCCATCACTGTGAGGTATTGTTTGTTTTGTGACACACTTCTATTCGGAGCTCTGGTTTTCCCGTAATTTAAATCCTCCCGTGTATGATAGTTTTTGCCAGCCTCACTAATGACGCTTTTTGCCTATTCCCTGCCTGTACCTTAGCCTATCAGATTTCCTGTTATGTAGCTATTGCCTGATCTCCCGGACTACGTTACTAGCCTTTTCCCTGCCTGTACTGTTGCCTTTTTGGACCCCTGTGTATGACCTTCTGCCTGCCCCTGGACCCAGCTACCTGCCTTCTCCTGCGGTCCTTTGCAATAAAGACCTGCTGCGCCCTGCGCTTGAAACCAGCTCTCTGTCTCCCACCGTGTTCATTACAATTAGATATTAAAGTGATTATGACAGTAGGCCGAGTAGGGCTTGCTTATTTTAATGGGTGTAAGGTCATAATGGAAATAAGTATACACATTGCTAGGAAAACCAGGGGATTTAATCTTTAAAAGTTATTAGAACATGTTAACACCTTAATCACAGTTACAAAAGTATGCATCTTAGAAATAGTTTTCACGTGCAAACTTTGTCCAAACAAAAATAACATTGTCGCTGTGGTAGAACATTTATTTTGATAGGATTCATCAGAAGTCCTATCAGGTGGCCTGATTTCAGATTCTGTATGTCCATGTAAACAGGATTATTAGGGAAATTGTTCTTCTTGCAAAGCATGTAAACATTTAAATCCAACTATCATATTAATCTGACTATTCACAATAATCATATTCTTGTTTGCATGTAACCGTACTCATGGAGACAGGGGGTGGGATAATTTGATTGGTTCCCACTGAGTCGAATCAAAGACCGGCCATCCAAAGCAACGTATACTGGCTAAAGATAAGGGCAAGACACAGATTCCATTTGTTTGAGTACACTATACAGCCAAAAGTATGTGGACACCTCTTCAAATTAGTGGATTCGGCTATTTCAGCCCCACCCGTTGATGACAGGTCTATAAAATCACACAGCCATGCAATCTCCATAGACAACATTGGCAGTAGAATGCCCATACTGAAGAGCTCAGTAACTTTCAACGTGGCACCGTCATAGGATAGGAACTAACAAGTCAGTTCATCCAATTTCTGCCCTGCTAGAGCTGCCCCGATCAACTGTGAGTGCTGTTATTGTGATGTGGAAACTTTGAGGAGCAACCACAGCTCAGATGCGAAGTGGTAGGCCACACAAGCTCACAGAACAGGACCGCTGCGTCTATCCTCGGCTGCAACACTCACTACCGAGTTCCAAACTGCCTCTGGAAGCAACGTCAGCACAATAACTGTTTGTCAGGAGCTTCATGAAATGGGTTTCCATGGCCGAGCAACTACACACAAGCCTAAGATCACCATGTGCAATGCCAAGCGTCGGCTGGAGTGGTGTAAAGTTCGCCGCCATTGGGCTCTGGAGCAGTGGAAACGCGTTCTCTGGAATGATGAATCATGCTTCACCATCTGGCAGTCCGACTGACGAATCTGGGTTTGGCGGATGCCAGGTGACCGCTTCCTGCCCGAATGCATAGTGCCAACTGTAAAGTTGGTTGGTGAGGAATAATGGTCTGGGGCTGTTTGTCATGGCTCGGCTAGGCCCCTTAGTCCTGCACAGAGCCCTGACCTCAACCCCAACGAACACCTTTGGGATGAATAGGAACGCCAACTGCGAGCCAGGCCTAATCAGCCAAAATCAGTTCCTGATCTCACTAATGCTCTTGTGGCTCAATGGAAACAAGTCCCCAAAGCAATGTTCCAACATCTAGTGGAAATCCTTCCCAGAAGAGTGGAGGCTGTTACAGCAGCAAAGGGGGGACCAACTCCATATTAATGACCATGGTTTTGTAATTAGATGTTCGACGACCATGTGTCCACATACTTTTGGCCATGTAGTCTATTTTGAGTACTTTTGTGAGCCAAATGAATCATACAACAGTGACATTTTACTCTGGAGTATTTTCTACATTTTCCCAGTATTCATTTTCTCTAGTGGTCAAATCCTGTCTGCATTACCACACATACCCCATGTCTACACCATATTTTGGTAACTAGTCTCTATAACCGGTTCTGCTAACATGTCTACATTTTCTGTGGAGGCTGTTTATTCACTTAACTTAAAAACCTTTTTTGTCTGACAGTTTCTTCGTGGCAGGCTGTCATGACATGGCAGCTGTATTCCTCTAAGTCTTTTCCCTGGGACAGACTGGTCCACGGCGTGACCAGCCCTGCTGCTGAGCTGAGCTCTAACCACATGACCAGGAGTAGTAGCTTGGTTATAAGGGTGGTGGTGTGCTTAAGTTAAGATTCTACTATTGTCCTGGCCCTGCTCCCAGTGGCCCTGCTCCCAGTGGCCCTGCTCCCAGTGGCCCTGCTCCCAGTGGCCCTGCTCCCAGTGGCCCTGCTCCCAGTGGCCCTGCTCCCATTAAGAAGTCAACTCTCAATTTTTAAAGTTATGATAACAAATAGTTTTTCATATCTGTGTTTTTGCATTTACATTGAGTGATTGATTAATCTTATGCTACACAAAGATAAATAACATATATTTTTCTAAACGAATCTAATAATTTAATTAGATTTTTTACACCTGTTTACCCCTTTCCTGCAGTCAATGACCAAAAGCACCCACTTTGGCCTCATGGGCCACCCTTTGCATTGATGACAGCTTTGCACACTCTTGGCATTCTCTCAACTAGCTTTTAATTTTTTGATTTATTTAACTAGGCAAGTCAGTTAAGAACACATTCTTATTTACAATGATGTCCTAGGATCAGTGGTTTAACTGCCTTGTTCAGGGGCAGAACGGCAGATTTTTACCTTGTCAGCTCCGGGATTCAATCTAGCAACCTTTTGGTTACTGGCCCAACACTCTAACCACTAGGCTAACTGCCGCCCCTTCATGAATGCATTTCAATTAACAGGTGTGCCTTGTTAAAAGTACATTTTTGGAATTTATTTCATTCTTAATGTGTTTGAGCCAATCAGTTGTGTTTTGACAAGGTATGAGTGGTATACAGAAGATAGCCCTATTTGGTAAAAGACCAAGACAACAGTCCATCATTAGTTTAAGACATGAAGGTCAGTCAATGCAGAACATTTCAAGAACTCAAGAACTTTGAAAGTTTCTTCAAGTGCAGTCGCAAAAACCATTGAGCGCTATGATGAAACTGGCTCTCATCAGGACCGCCACAGGAAAGGAAGACCCGGAGTTACCACTGCTGCAAAGGATAAGTTCATTAGAGTTACCAGCCTCAGAAATTGCAGCCCAAATAAATGCTTCACAGAGTTCAAGTAACAGACACATCTCAACATCAACTGTTCAGAGGAGACTTTGTGAATCAGGCCCTCGTGGATGAATTGCTGCAGAGAAACCACTACTAAAGGACACCAATAAGAAGAAGATACTTGCTTAGGCCAAGAAACACGAGAAATTGACATTAGACCAGAGGAAATCTGTCCTTTAATCTGATGAGTCCTAATTTGAGATTTTTGGTTCCAACCGCTGTGTCTTTGTGAGATGCAGAGTAAGTGAACGGATTATCTCCACATGTGTGGTTCCCACTGTGAAGCATGGAGGAGGAGGTGTGATGGTGTGGCGTGCTTTGCTGGTGACATTGTCTCTGATTTATTTATAGTTCAAGGCACATTTAACCAGCATGGCTACCACAGCATTCTGAAGCGATACACCGTTCCATCTGGTTTGCGCTTAGTGACAATGACCCAACATACCTCCAGAATGTGTAAGGTCTATTTGACTAAGAAGGAGAGTGATGGATTGCTGCATCAGATGACCTGGCCTCCACATCACCCGACCTCAACCCAATTGAGATGGTTTGGGATGAATTGGGCCGCAGAGTGAAGGAAAAGCAGCTAAAAATTGCTCAGCATATGTGGGAACTCCTTCAAGACTGTTGGAAAAGCATTCCAGTTAACTTCTTATGGCTGCAGGGGCAGTATTGAGTAGCTTGGATGAAAAGTGCACAGAGGTGCCCATAGTAAACTGCCTGCTCCTCAGTTCCAGTTGCTAATATATGCATATTATCATTCGTATTGGATAGAAAACACTCTGAAGCTTCTAAAACTGTTTGAATGATGTCTGTGAGTATAACAGAACTCATATGGCAGGCAAAAACCTGAGAAAAAAATCCAACCAGGAAGTGGGAAATCTGAGGTTTGTAGGGTTTCAACTCATCGCCTATCGAATATACAGTGGGATATGGGTCAGTTTGCACTTCCTACGGCTTCCACTAGATGTCAACAGTCTTTAGAACATTGTCTGATGCTTCTACTGTGAAGTGGGGCCGAAGGAGAGGGGAATGAGTAAGGTCTGCCATGAGCTGACCATGCACGTTCATGTGAGAGCGAGCTCTGTTCCATCGCACTTCTGAAGACAATGGAATTCTCCGGTTGGAACATTATTGAAGATTTATGTTAAAAACATCCTAAAGATTGATTCAATACATCGTTTGACATGTTTCTACTGACTGTTACGGAACTTTTTGACATTTCGTCTGCTTTTAGTGAACGCGCTTTATGACTTTGCATTTGTTTACCAAACGCGCTAACAAAAGTAGCTATTTGAACATAAATGATGGACATTACCGAACAAAACAAACATTTCTTGTGGGAGTCCTGGGAGTGCATTCTGACGAAGATCAGCAAAGGTAAGTGAAGATTTATAATGCTATTTATGACTTTTGTTGACTCCACAATTTGGCGGGTAACTGTATGGCTTCCTTTTGTGGCTGAACGCTGTTCTCAGATTATTGAATATTGTGCTTTTGCCGTAAAGCTTTTTTGAAGTCTGACACAGCGGTTGCATTAAGAACAAGTTTATCTTTAATTCTATGTAAAACATGTATCTTTCATCAAAGTTTATGATGAGTATTTCTGTTATTTGATGTGGCTCTCTGCAATTTCTCCAGATATTTTGGAGGCATTTCTGAACATGGCGCCAATGTAAACTGAGGTTTTTGGATATAAATATGAACTTTATCGAACAAAACATATATGTAACATATAAGTCCTATGAGTGTCATCTGATGAAGATCATCAAAGGTTAGTGATTCATTTTATCTCTATTTCTGCTTTTTGTGACAAAAAATGGCTGTTTTTTTCAGTGATTTTGCGGTGACCTAACATAATCGTTTGTGGTGCTTTCGCTGTAAAGCCTTTTTGAAATCGGACACTGTGGTGGGATTAACAAGAAGTGTATCTTTAAAATGGTGTGAAATACTTGTATGCTTGAGGAATTTTAATTATGAGATTTCGGTTGTTTGAATTTGGCGCCCTGCACTTTCACTGGCTGTTGTCATATCAATCCCGTTAACAGGATTGCAGCCCTAAAGAAGTTTAAGCTGGTTGAGAGGATGCCAAGTGTGTGCAAAGCTGTCATCAAGGCAAAGAGTGGCTACTTTGAAGAATTTGTTGTTGCCTAATAGTTTTTGGGTAGGTTTCCACACTACTTTCTTTCCATCTATAGCATTTATTAATATTATTCAGTTCCTTTGGCTTTGAAGCCTCATGATTGAGTATTGCTCTGTTCAAGTTGACTGTGATTTTGTGATCTGATAGGGGTGTCTGCTGTGATCTGATAGGGGTGTCAGTGGGCTGACTGTGAACGCTCTAAGAGACTCTGGGTTGAGGTCAGTGATAAAGTAGTCTACAGTACTACTGCCAAGAGATTAGCTATACAGTGGCAAGAAAAAGTATGTGAATCCTTTTTAATTACCTGGATTTCTGCATAAATTGGTCATCAAATTTGATCTGATCTTCATCTAAGTCACAACAATAGACAAACATAGTGTGATTAAACTAATAACACACAAATTATTGTATTTGTTTGTCTATATTGAATACATCATTTAAACATTTACATTGTAGGTTGGAAAAAGTATGTGAACCCCTAGACTAATGACTAGGAGTCAGCTAACCTTGAGTCCAATCAGTGAGACGATATTGGAGATGTTGGTTCGAGCTGCCTTGCCGTATTAAAAACACTCACAAAATTTGAGTTTGCTTTTCACACGTAGCATTCCCTAATGTGAACCATGCCTCGAACAAAAGAGATCTCAGAAGACCTAAGATTAAGAATTGTTGACTTGCATAAAGCTGGAAAGGGTTACAAAAGTATCTCTAAAAGCCTTGATGTTCATCAGCCCACGTCTACAAATGGAGAAAGTTCAGCACTGTTGCTACTCTCCCTAGGAGTGGCCGTCCTGCAAAGATGACTGCAAGAGCACAGCGCAGAACGCTCAATGAGGTTAAGAAGAATCCTAGAGTGTCAGCTAAAGACTTACAGAAATCTCTGTAACATGCTAACATCTCTGTTGACGAGTCTACGATACGTAAAACACAAAACAAGGAAGAACACGGAAGAAGCCACTGCTGTCCAAAAAAAACATTGCTGCACGTCTGAAGTTTTCAAAAGTGCACCTGGATGTTCCAAAATATTCTGTGGACAGATGAAACTACAGTTGAGTTGTTTGGAAGGAACACACACCACTATGTGTAGAGAAAAAAAAGCACAGCACACCAACATCAAAACCTCATTCCAACTGTAAAGTATGTTGGAGGGAGTATCATGGTTTGGGGCTGCTTTGCTGCCTCAGGGCCTGGACAGCTTGCTATCATCGATGGAAAAATGAATTCCCAAGTTTATCAAGACATTTTGCAGGAGAATTTGTCCGCCAATTGAAGCTCAACAGAAGTTGTGTGATGCAACAGGACAACGACCCAAAACACAGAAGTAAATCAACAACAGAATGGCTCCAACAGAAGAAAATATTCATTCAGGAGTGGCCCAGTCAGAGTCCTGACCTCAACCCGATTGAGGTGCTGTGGCATAACCTCAAGAGAGCAGTTCTCACCAGACATCCCAAGAATATCGCTGAACTGAAACAGTTTTGTAAAGAGGAACTGAAACAAAATTCCTTCTGACCTTTGTGCAGGTCTGATCCGCAACTACAGAAAACGTTTGGTTGAGGTTATTGCTGCCAAACAAGGGTCAACCAGTTATTAAATCCAAGAGTTCACATATTCTTTCCACCCTGCACTGTGAATGTTTACAAGGTGTGTTCAATAAAGACATGAACACGTATAATTGTTTGTGTGTTATTAGTTTAAGCAGACTGTGTTTGTCTATTGTTGTGACCTAGATGAAGATCAGATCAAATTACATGACCAATTTATGCAGAAATCCAGGTATTTACAAAGGGTTCACATACTATTTATTGCCACTGTAGGTGTACCTACCACGGGAGTCCCCTCGAAGCGTACCATTGACTATGTACATACCCAGCGTGCGACCGAGCTGCAGGAGTTGTGACCCGGTTATGTTGTCATAGTTGTGCCTAGGGGGGCATATGGGGGAGGGAATGCTGTCACCTCCAGGTAGATGTTTGTCCCCCTGTGTGCTGAGGGTGTCAGGTTATTGTCCAGTTCTGGCATTTAGGTCGCCACTGACTAGTACATGTCCCTGGGCCTGGAAATTATTGATTTCCCCCTCTAGGATGGAGAAGCTGTCTTCATTAACGTTTGGGGATTCTAGTGGGGGGATATAGGTAGTATGACATTTTTCTCTGTTGAGATAATTTCTTTTTGAATTTCTAGCCAAATGTAAAATGTTCCTGTTTTGATTAATTTAATAGAGTGAGTTAGGTCTGCTCTTTACCAAATTAGCATACCCCCTGAGTCTCCTCCCTTTTTCACACTTTCACACTTTAGTTCGGTGGGTGGGACTACCAGCTCTCTGTAACCTAGAGAGCAACCAGTGGGTCTGTCTCCTCTATACCATGTTTCTTATAGGATGACAATGTCTGTATTTCTTTGATGAAGTCCAGGTTCCTGCTCTTTAGACCAAAGGCAGATGACCTCAGGTCTTTGGATGGTCCAGGATGAGATAGTGAAGGCTTTGTGTTCCATAAAGTCTCCAATGTTGTTAATCGTGTGGTTTGGTCTCTCTCAATTCAAATTAAATTCTCTCTCTCTCTCTGTGTGTGGGCCTCTCTCTCTCTCATATATATCCATTTTGACAGCCAATCTCTTGAAGCATGTACCTCTGTCAGTCCAAGAGTAGGCCAAGAGGTAGGGAATGAGATCCTAACTAATCTTTCCCAATCAGAATGTAGGGAACTATTTTTGGTCAATCTCACGCTATTATGATTTTCTGGCGCCTGTAATGTTAGAGTTTTATTGAAGAATCACATTTTATTCTATTGTTATACTGTTATATTGTAGTGGGATTAGGACATAAAATAGGCAGCAGCTGTCTCAGTGAGTAGTTGCCTTTTGGTGCTGGTTAGACCCGATAGTGGAATGAGGGAGAGAGAGAGAAGGAGAGGGGATAGATAGATAGAGAGAGGGGGGGGGGGGGTTAGAAAGAGAAGTAGAGAGGCACATGAAACCTCACCACACCCAGGCATTGAATTATGAATCTGTGTTATGGTGGTACTGTAGCAGAGCAGAGTGGTCTCCAATCAGCTGGCCAACCAAACAGACACCTGCTGCTGTTCCCCTTAATGACTCTAGACCAGCGGGCACTGTTGATTAGAAACCCTGTCAGGCTTAGAGGACTTGGACCAGGGCTCCCCAAGCTACATGGCTTTTGATAGCCTTTAAAAACACCCTTTCAACTAATTGATTTCATGTTGCCGTATAAGCAAGCTGTCATTTTGGGACGGGTGATAGTTGAGGACGGGGGCATAAATATTTAAAAGGTTTAGAGTACCTTCACTCTCTCTCTCTCTGTAGCCCAGTGTCTGAATCCATGCTGTGGCTGTTTTGTCAGCTGAGATTGACGTTGACTCTAGACTGCATCCCAATGTGAAGTGGTTCAACCATGTGACATCCATTGTGGGTCTAGACAGCCACCATGATTAAAACAGATGAAGAAGAAGATGTCGTCTGCATCCCAAATGGCACCCTATTCCCCCGTATAGGGCCAATAGGGCTCTGGTCAAAAGTAGTGCACTGCATAGGGAAATAGATGCCATTTGGGATGCAGTTGCCATGTTTACCAGAATCATCGATCAGGAAATTGCTTTTGGTTTCCACGGCCTCTGCAGTCAGCGGTCGGACACAGTGTGTCGATCCATCAGTTTCAGGTCTTGTGTCCTGTCTTTGACCCATGAATTTGTGAGTACTGGAGTCAAGAGAAGAGAAGTAAACTTTCCAAGGCCACAGCCTGGAAGGAGGTCACATGGAAAATCAGACTCTGCCATCCTCTCTCTTACCCCTCAAACCATACTGGACTGGACTGCAAGTTCTTGTCTTGTCTTGCCTTGTATAGTCTTGTCCTGTTGCTCCTGTGGCCTGCGAGTGAGATAGGATATAGAAGATGGGTGATAAGATAGGAGATATAGGAAAGGAGACAGAAGATGGGTGATAGTATAGGAGATATAGGAAAGGAGATGGGTGATAGGATAGGAGATAGAAGATATGTGATAGGATAGGAGATATAGGAAATGTGATAGGATAGGAGATATAGGAAAGGAGATAGAAGCTCTCATATTGACAGCTTTCAGTGGTTCAAGTGCATATCAGTTGGACTGTGTGCACTGGCATCACACGATGCCATATCAGTTGGACTGTGTGCACTGGCATCACACGATGCCATATCAGTTGGACTACGTGCACTGGCATCACACGATGCCATATCAGTTGGACTGTGTGCACTGACATCACACGATGCCATATCAGTTGGATTGTGTGCACTGGCATCACACGATGCCATATCAGTTGGACTGCGTGCACTGACATCACACGATGCCATATCAGTTGGACTGTGAGCACTGGCATCACACAATGCCATATCAGTTGGACTGTGTGCACTGGCATCACACAATGCCATATCAGTTGGACTGTGTGCACTGACATCACACGATGCCATATCAGTTGGACTGTGTGCACTGACATCACACGATGCCATATCAGTTGGACTGTGTGCACTGACATCACACGATGCCATATCAGTTGGACTGTGTGCACTGGCATCAAATCAAATCAAAGTTTATTTGTCACGTGCGCCGAATACAACAGGTGTAGACCTTACAGTGAAATGTTTACTTACAGGCTCTGACCAATAGCGCAAAAAAGGTATTAGGTGAACAATAAGTAAGTAAAGAAATAAAACAACAGTAAAAAGACAGGCTATATACAGTAGCGGGGCTATAAAAGTAGTGAGGCTACATACAGACACCGGTTAGTCAGGCTGATTGAGGTAGTATGTACATGTAGATATGGTTAAAGTGACTATGCATATATGATGAACAGAGAGCAGCAGTAGCGTAAAAGAGGGGTTGGCGGGTGGTGGGTGGCGGGTGGCGGGACACAATGCAGATAGCCCGGTTAGCCAATGTGCGGGAGCACTGGTTGGTCGGCCCAATTGAGGTAGTATGTACATGAATGTATAGTTAAAGTGACTATGCATATATGATAAACAGAGAGTAGCAGCAGTGTAAAAAGAGGGGTTGGGGGGGGCACACAATGCAAATAGTCCGGGTAGCCATTTGATTTCCTGTTCAGGAGACTTATGGCTTGGGGGTAAAAACTGTTGAGAAGCCGTTTTGTCCTAGACTTGGCACTCCGGTACCGCTTGCCATGCGGAAGTAGAGAGAACAGTCTATGACTGGGGTGGCTGGGGTCTTTGACAATTTTTAGGGCCTTCCTCTGACACCGCCTGGTGTAGAGGTCCTGGATGGCAGGCAGCTTAGCCCCAGTGATGTACTGGGCCGTACGCACTACCCTCTGTAGTGCCTTGCGGTCAGAGGCCAAGCAATTGCCGTTACAGGCAGTGATGCAACCAGTCAGGATGCTCTCGATGTTGCAGCTGTAGAACCTTTTGAGGATCTCAGGACCCATGCCAAATCTTTTTAGTTTCCTGAGGGGGAATAGGCTTTGTCGTGCCCTCTTCATGACTGTCTTGGTGTGTTTGGACCATTCTAGTTTGTTGTTGATGTGGACACCAAGGATCTTGAAGCTCTCAACTTGCTCCACTACAGCCCCGTCGATGAGAATGGGAGCGTGCTCGGTCCTCCTTTTCCTGTAGTCCACTATCATCTCCTCAGTCTTGGTTACGTTGAGGGATAGGTTGTTATTCTGGCACCACCCAGCCAGGTCTCTGACCTCCTCCCTATAGAATGTCTCGTCGTTGTCGGTGATCAGGCCTACCACTGTTGTGTCGTGTGCAAACTTAATGATGGTGTTGGAGTCGTGCCTGGCCATGCAGTCGTGGGTAAACAGGGAGTACAGGAGGGGACTGAGCACGCACCCCTGGGGAGCTCCAGTGTTGAGGATCAGTGTGGCAGGTGTGTTGCTACCTACCCTCACCACCTGGGTGGTGGCCTGTCAGGAAGTCCAGGATCCAGTTGCAGAGGGAGGTATTTAGTCCCAGGGTCCTTAGCTTAGTGAGGAGCTTCGTGGGCACTATGGTGTTGAATGCTGAGCTGTAGTCAATGAACAGAATTCTCACATAGGTGTTCCTTTTGTCCACGTGGGAAAGGGCAGTGTGGAGTGCTGTTGAGATTGAGTCATTTGTGGATCTGTTGGGGCGGTATGTGAATTGGAGTGGGTCTAGGGTATCCGGGAGGATGCTGTTGATGTGAGCCATGACGAACCTTTCAATGCACTTCATGGCTACCGACGTGAGTGCTACAGGGTGGTAATCATTTAGGCAGGTTACCTTCGCTTCCTTGGGCACAGGGACTATGGTGGTCTGCTTGAAACATGTAGGTATTACAGACTCAGTCAGGGAGAGGTTGAAAATCTCTGTGAAGACACTTGCCAGTTGGTTTGCGCATGCTTTGAGTACACGTCCTGGTAATCCATCTGCCCCGCGGCTGTGTGAATGTTGACCTGTTTAAAGGTCTTGCTCACATCGGCTACCGAGAGTGTTATCATACAGTCATCCAGAACACCTGGAGCTCTTGTGTATGCTTCAGTGTTGCTTGCCTCGAAGCGAGCATAAAAGGCATTTAGCTTGTCTGGTAGGCTCGCGTCACTGGGCAGCTCACGTCTGGGTTTCCCTTTGTAGTCCATAATAGTTTTCAAGCCCTGCCACAGCTGACGAGCGTCAGAGCCGGTGTAGTAGGATTCAATCTTAATCCTATATTGACGCTTTGCTTTTTTGATGGTTCGTCTGAGGGTATAGCAGGATTTCTTATAGGCGTCCGGATTAGTGTCCCGCTCCTTGAAAGTGGCAGCACTAGCCTTGAGCTCAATGCGGATGTTGGCTTCTGGTTGGAATATGCACGTACGGTCACTGTGGGGTGGGGGGGGGGGCGTCATCGATGCACTTATTGATGAAGTCGGTTGCATATGTGGTATACTCCTCAATGCCATTGTATGAATCCCGGAACATATTCCAGGTTGTGCTAGCAAAACAGTCCTGTAGTGTAGCATCCGCACCATCTGACCACTTCCGTATTGAGCGAGTCACTGGTACTTCCTGCTGTATTTTTTTATTGTAAACAGGAATCAGGAGGATAGAATTATGGTCGGTTTTGCCAAATGGAGGGCAGGGTAGAGCTTTGTATGCATCTCTTTGTGTGGAGAAAAGGTGGTCTAGAGTTTTTTTTCCTCTGGTTGCACATGTGACATTTGGTAAAACTGATTTAAGTTTGCCTGCATTAAAGTCCCCGGCCACTAAGAGCGCCGCTTTTGGATGAGCATTTTCTTGTTTGCTTATGGTCTTATACAGTTGGTTGAGTGCGGTCTTAGTGCCAGCATCGGTCTGTGGTGGTAAATATATGGCTAAGAATGATATAGCTGAGAACTCTCTTGGTAGATAGTGTGGTCTACAGCTTACCATAAGGTACTCTACCTCAGACGAGCAATACCTCAAGACTTCTTTAGTATTAAACATTGCGCACCAGCTGTTATTGACAAAAAGACACACACCCCCACCCCTCGTCTTGCCAGATGTAGCTTCTCTGTCCTGCCGGTGCATTGAAAATCCCTCCAGCTCCATATTGTCCGTGTCATCATTCAGCCACAACTCAGTGAAACATAGGATATTACAGTTCTTAATGTCCCGTTGGTAGGATAATCGTAATCGTAGGTCATCCATTTTATTTTCCAATGATTGAATGTTAGCAAATATAATTGATGGCAATGGGAGTTTACTTGCTCGCCTACAGATTCTCTAAAGACAGCCTGATCTTTCCTCCGTCTTTTCTTCACGCAAATGACAAGGATCTGGGCCTGTTCCCGGGAGAGCAGTATATCTTTCTCGTCGGACTCGTTAAAGGAAAAAGCTTCTTCCAGTTCGTTGTGAGTAATCCCAGTTCTGATGTCCAGGAGTTATTTTCGGTCATAAGAGATGGTAGCAGCAATATTATGTACAAAATAAGTTAAAAAACAAGTAACAAACAACGCAAAAAAAATAAAAAAATAGCACAATTGATTACGGGCATGTAAAACGTCAGCCATCCTCTTCGGCGCCATTTTAACAACTGTATAGTTTGATGACGAACATTTTTTATTTAATCAATTTAAGAATAAGGCTGTAACGTAACAAAATGTGGAAAAAGTCAAGGGGTCTGAATACTTTCTTAATGGACTGTATATGCTCACTGATGCCTACTGAAACACACACGGACACAGGGATACATGGACACAGCCGTGCCTGTCAGCTACTGTAGTAAGTGGCTTCCAGCCTTTCTGACCTCTGACCTCACCAGAGTAGAGTAGAGCAGGGCTCTCAGACAGATAGTCAGGTTGAAGTTCATCAAGGCCAGAGCCATCTCTCTATCCCTTCTGTCATATCCACCCTATACACACACACACACACACACACACACACACACACACACACACACACACACACACACACACACACACACACACACACACAATATTTCTTAGTTTTGACTGACGCAGGTCTGACTGACGCAGGTCTGTAGGTTACTCAGTATCCCTGACCCTGGCTAGAGAGAAGGTTTACAATACTGTGTTTCCTGAGAAATGTGATCATAGAGAGGATATCAGTGCAGCAGGAAAGTGTGCTGCTGGGGGAAGAGTAGGAAGGAGAGAGGGAGATATAGAGAGATAGAAGGGAAAGGGAGCTGCTGGGGGAAGAGTAGGAAGGAGAGAGGGAGATATAGAGAGATAGAAGGGAAAGGGAGCTGCTGGGGGAAGAGTAGGAAGGAGAGAGGGAGATATAGAGAGATAGAAGGGAAAGGGAGCTGCTGGGGGAAGAGTAGGAAGGAGAGAGGGAGATATAGAGAGATAGAAGGGAAAGGGAGCTGCTGGGGGAAGAGTAGGAAGGAGAGAGGGAGATATAGAGAGATAGAAGGGAAAGGGAGCTGCTGGGGGAAGAGTAGGAAGGAGAGAGGGAGATATAGAGAGATAGAAGGGAAAGGGAGCTGCTGGGGGAAGAGTAGGAAGGAGAGAGGGAGATATAGAGAGGTAGAAGGGAAAGGGAGCTGCTGGGGGAAGAGTAGGAAGGAGAGAGGGAGATATAGAGAGATAGAAGGGAAAGGGAGCTGCTGGGGGAAGAGTAGGAAGGAGAGAGGGAGATATAGAGAGATAGAAGGGAAAGGGAGCTGCTACAGTGTCACCAGCCCAAATACATGTGATTACCGGCTCTTCTCTGAGGTCAAGTCTTCACCTGGTCTCATCTCTTCTTCTTCACAACAATGGGAGCTCTTCTTCTCTCCCTCACTTTTGGCAGAAGGAAGAACCATAATATAAGGTACTTTATAAAGAAAGCATAGAGTCTAGATTAATCACATAAAAGGAGGAGAGGAAAATGTCTGGTCTCTTTTCTCTCTTCCCTTCTCCTCTCTTCCCTCTCTCCTCTCTCCCTCGCTCTCTCCTCTTCTCTCTCTTACTCCTCTCCTCTCTCTCTTCCCTCCCCCTCTCTTACCTCTCTCTTCCCTCTCTCCTCTCTTCTCTCTCTCTTCCCTCCCCTCTCTTACCTCTCTCTTGCCTCTCTCTCCCTCTCTTTATTCTCTCTTCCCCGCCTCTCTCCTCTCTCTCTCCCTCTCTCCCCCCTCTTACCTCAATCCTCTCCTCTGTTTGCTGATTACAGCTGGGTGTGTGTTTTGTTCTGTCTCTGTAATTGTATGCTTTTAAAAGTCAGATTTCTCCTCTTGAATTTAAACCAAGAGGCTTCAAAGTGAGATGCTCCATTACTGAGGAGTTATCAAACAGGGCTGTGCTGTGGATACTAGACCAGATCCAGACCGTTCAGACGCACACACACAGAGAGACAGACACACACACACACACACAACATACACACACTGTCCTGAACCTAAAGGCTGTCTCAAGCCCCTCAGAGCTGGACATGAACAAAACAGACCATTTCAAATCTGAACGCACGCACACTACAACATCCAGTAGCCCTGAAGTCTACTCAAAAAAGAGAGCGACGTTCAAGAGACAATGATTTAATATTCACCACAGTGTCCAACTGACTCCTGAGCTTTGACTCACTCCTCTGCTGGCAAACAAAGGTCTGGGGAGCTGGCTAGGTCTCCCAGACGACGCCTTAGTGAAGTGAATAATGTTCACAATCCTGTCTAAGTGTTTCCCCTGGCTGTAATGGAATGAGTTCTCTTCATTATTACAGTCATTACATTCTGACACCATGCCACTGTGCTGTGCCCCTGTAATGTGCCCCTGTGATGTGCCCCTGTAATATGCCCCTGTGATGTTCCACTGGGTTGTGCCCCTGTGATGTGCTTCTGTGATGTGCCCCTGTGGATGGACTCTGAAATCTTAGATTTTTAAGTAGCCAATGTCACTAGGTGAGTGGATGGTAGCAATTAGATACCTCAAACTTAGCAATAGCGGTTACCTTGAATGAATGAATACTGATCTGAAGAGTTGACTGTAGCAATCCTGTGTATCTTGTTTGGTGTTTCTTGCATTGGTTTGATTGTGGTTAGAATCGTGAGTTCTTCCACCATGAACACATACAGCATACTTTCAAACAGCATACGTATGTTTGTAGATCTCCTGATGTGTTCACCATTTATCTGCCCTTGGTGGTCTGGAGTGTACACCCAAATGTGCTCCAACACCATATATACTGTAGTGCACTACTTTAGACCAGGGTCATATGAGTGCACTAGGGAATAGAGGGAATTGGGACGCAGTGTGTGTGTGGAGGGGCACTGTGGCTCTACCCAACAGGAGGGCCCCTGGGCCCCCTGTGTTCTCCAGCTGCAGATGGATTAAAGGCCCTGTTTAAATCTTCAGACCCCTCCTTTAGCTGCTGCTGTGCCCATCAGTTTCTCTTCGCCACTTGAATTACCTGCACAGAGCTGGGTAACTGTCAGCCATTACGGTGCAGACAGTCATACTGTGGCAGATGGCAGCAGGAGTGTAGTGGGCCTCTGGGGTAATAGCAGTCATTCTCTACTGACAGATTCATTCAGATGATTTGACCTTCAAATGTTTATTTTAAAACAAAAAGTATTATTATATTATATGTTATGCAATGATGTTTCTCTAGTGTGATGACTAATCATTCAAATGTCCCTTTCTCTCTCTTTTCATCCTTCTCTGCCCCTCCTCCCTTCCCCCTCCCTCCTCCACCCTCCTCCTGCCTCCCCCTCCTCCCTCCCTCCCTTGTCCCCCTTCTCCCTTGCTCCCTCCCTCCTCCTCCTCCTGCTCCCTCCCTTCTCCTCTTGCCTCCTCCCTTCTCCCCTCTCCCCATCGCTACCTACCCCTCCCTCCTCCCTCCCTCCCTTTCCACCCTTCTCCCTCGCTCCCTCCGTCTCCCTCTCCCTCCTCCATCCATTCTCCCCCATCCCTCCATCTCCCTCCCGCCTCCTCTCCCTTCTTCCTTCCTTCCTTCCTTCCTCCCCCCTCCTCCTCCTCCCTCCCTGCTATAGATGGTTGTTCTGATGAACCCCATGGAGGATCCAGATAATATCCTGCGTGCTAACCGTTCCCGGGAGAAGACCTATATGTTCGACGTTGCATTTGACTGCTCAGCCAACCAGGAAGAGGTGTACAGAGCCACGACCAAGGGCCTGATCGAAGGCCTCATATCCGGCTACAACGCCACTGTTTTTGCCTACGGACCCACAGGTTTGTCATAGCCGCCCTATCCTCTATTCTAATTGTGGGTGTGTGTCCTCTGTCCCTGTGTGTGTTGTCCTCAGGACTGGTCTAAGTCTCTATTTACCACCCACTGGGCACCAGGGCTGGTCTAAGCCTATATCTACCAACCACTGGGCACCAGGGGAGAACTAAGCCTCTATCTACCACCCACTGGGCGGCAGGGGAGAACTAAGCCTCTATTTACCACCCACTGGGCGGCAGGGGAGAACTAAGCCTCTATTTACCACCCACTGGGCACCAGGGGAGAACTAAGCCTCTATTGACCAAACAATGGGCGGCAGAGGAGAACATTACCCAGGAAATAACCAGCCTGGGGGTTGATGATCCTGACCACATGCCTTTTTATCCATAGTTATTTCTTGTTATGTATTTATCTAATTTCAGCGGTATGATCAAACTCATAAATCATGTAGTACGATCTTCCTTTTCCACTGTTTGATTAATGTGGTGGTTCTAGATTCTAATTAGTCTGATATGTTGGGAATGGGAATAGGTGTACGGTGCTTTCTCTCATTTTGCTTTTAATGGGAAGACAGGAAATGATGTCATAGGTAGCACCAGACTGCTGAGATGCAGCGCTCAGACAGATGGTCAGACAGACAGTTAGACATCTTCCCCTCCCTCCCTCCCTCCCTCCCTCCCTCCCTCCCTCCCTCCCTCCCTCCCTCCCTCCCTCCCTCCCTCCCTCCCTCCTTTCTTCCTCCTGTCTGTCTTTCCCTGTAGACTCACTGCTCTTAATCTCTGCTTGAATTCAACTCAGTGTGTCACAGCCTTGTTGTCCAAAACTGAATTAAGACCTCTTGTGACCTGTCCTCCTCGACCAAAACAGGCATGATATCAGGAAATAAAGGTTGACTGGGGTTAAGCTTTCAACAAGAAGGCCTTTTAATATTGAGTTTAAAAGTCGTGTGCACACATCCAGCTACTGAATGCGTGACAAATTCCTGTACAAGGCCAAATAAATGAACTGAACTGAACTTAAAGCTACAATATGCAACAATTTGGGCGACCCAACCAAATGCTCATATAAATATGAGTTATAGGTCTTTCATTCCCATCTAAGAATCAGAAGATCTGTTCTATGTGTGCTTTTTCTTTGCTTCCCATTCTTAAGTTTTGTTTGTGCGTCTTTTACTTTATGTTTTGTACACCAGCTTCAAACAGCTGAAAATACAATATTTTTGGTTATGGAAAATATATAGTACCAGTCAAAAGTTTGGACACCTACTCGTTCAAGGGTTTTTCTTTATTTTTACTATTTTCTACATTTTAGAATAATAATGAATACATACAAATTATGAAATAATACATGGAATCATGTAGTAACTAAAAAAGTGTTATACAAATCAAAAGCTTACCTTAACATTGTGCTTATTTTGTATGATTAATTCCCAATTTCTTTTCAAGAACAATCATCATAATGAAAAGAAACCTTGATAAGGAGTGATGCCACCCTTCAAAGTAGCCACCCAAAGTAGCTACCCTTCAAAGTAGCCAGCCTTGATAACAGCTTTGCACACTCTTGGCATTCTCTCAACCAACTTCACCTGGAATACTTTTCCAACAGTCTTGAAGGAATTCCCACATATGCTGAGCACTTGTTAGCTGCTTTTCCTTCACTCTGCAGTCCAACTCATCCCAAACCATCTCATTTGGCTTGAGGTCGGGTGATTGTGGAGGCCAGGTCATCTGATGAGGCACTCCATCACTCTCCTTCTTGGTCAAATAGCCCTTACACAGCCTGGAGGTGTGTTGGGTCATTGTCCTGTTGAAAAACAAATGATAGTCCCACTAAGTGCAATCCAGATGGGATGGTGTACCGCTGCAGAATGCTGTGGTAGTTATGCTGGTTAAGTGTGCCTTGAATTCTAAATAAATCACAGACAGTGTCACCAGAAAAGCACCATCACACCTCCTCCATGCTTCACGGTGGGAACCACGCATGCAGAGATCATCCGTTCACCTACTCTGCGTCTCACAAAGACACGGCGGTTGGAATCAAAAATCTCACATTTGGACTCATCAGACCAAAGGACAGATTTCCGCCAGTCTATTGTCCATTGCTTGTGTTTCTTGGCCTAAGAAAGTCTCTTCTTCTTATTGGTGTCCTTTAGTAGGGGTTTCTTTGCAGCAATTCGACCATGAAGGCCTGATTCATGCAGTTTCCTCTGAATAGTTGATGTTGAGATGTCTGTTACTTGAACTTTGTGAAGCATTTATTTGGGCTGCAATTTCTGAGGCTGGTAGCTCTAATGAACTTATCCTCTTCAGCAGAGGTAAATCTGGATCTTCCTTTCCTGTGGCGTCCTCATGAGATCCAGTTTCATCATAGTGCTTGATGGATTTTGCAACTGCACTTTTCTCTTCAATGCTGTGTAAGGCTGTTCAAGGCTGTGCAAGGCTGTTCAAGGCTGTGCAATGCTGTGCAACGCTGTTCAATGCCGTTCAATGCCATTCAATGCCGTTCAATGCCGTTCAATTCCCTTCAATTCCCTTCAATGCTCTTCAATGCCGTTCAGTGCCGTTCAATGCCGTTCAATGCCCTTCAATGCCCTTCAATTCCCTTCAATTCCCTTCAATGCTCTTCAATGCCGTTCAATGCCGTTCAATGCCGTTCAATGCCCTTCAATGCCCTTCAATTCCCTTCAATGCCCTTCAATGCCGTTCAATGCCCTTCAATGCCGTTCAATTCCCTTCAATGCCCTTCAATTCCCTTCAATGCCCTTCAATTCCCTTCAATGCCCTTCAATGCCGTTCAATGCCCTTCAATGCTCTTCAATGCCGTTCAGTGCCATTCAATGCTCTTCAATGCTGTTGTTTGGTATTGACACTATTATTCTCAAACTGAAAACTGTGTGTGTGTGTGTGTGTGTGTGTGTGTGTGTGTGTGTGTGTGTGTGTGTGTGTGTGTGTGTGTGTGTGTGTGTGTGTGTGTGTGTGTGTGTGTGTGTGTGTGTGTGTAGGTTGTGGGAAGACCTTCACTATGTTAGGGACGGACAGAGAACCGGGGATCTACGTACACACTCTAAATGACCTGTTCAAAGCCATCGAGGAGACCAGCGATGACATGCAGTACAACATCTTCATGTCATACCTGGAGGTGAGAATACATACTGTCTATGTTTGCATCCCAGGTTGAACCCTATTCCCTCTATAGTGTACTACATTTCAAAGTAGTAC
The DNA here is from genome assembly GCF_016432855.1 of Salvelinus namaycush. Classification (NCBI taxonomy): domain Eukaryota; kingdom Metazoa; phylum Chordata; class Actinopteri; order Salmoniformes; family Salmonidae; genus Salvelinus; species Salvelinus namaycush. The sequence continues at coordinate 72,569,349 of NC_052310.1, forward strand.
ACTATATAGGGAATAGGGTGCTATTTTGGGACACAACCTGTGTCTGTGTTTGTTTCTCGAATATCCTGACAACATGTCTAATGAAGAAGGTACAGTGATGGCGAAACGTTGGTGATTTACCCAATAAATGACTGGGAGTTTATATATATATGACCCACAAGGCTTTGAGTTCAGCTAAGGTCACCAACAGTGATGTAGTCACCGTATAGTATACTAACTTAGAACCACCACTGTGTTTCACTTTATTCAATGGTTCAGGGTGATAGTCATGTAGATGAAAGTGTCAACAAACTATGACAACCGCTTCTGATAAGACTAAAACAACATAACCACTGACTGAGGTCAATAGTGGCTGTGTTTGCTGGAAAATAGACAATGATGGACTTGTTTGTAGAGTGGTTTCTTGCGTCTCGTTGGCTGAGAGATTATCTGTGTGGCCATGTGATAGGATAATAAAGTTCTGATAAAAGATAGTGGTCGGTCCGTGCCAGTGTGCCTGTGCATCTGTGTGCCTGTGTGCCTGTGTGCCTGTGTGCCTGTGTGCCTGTGCGCCTGTGCGTCTGTGCGCCTGTGTGCCTGTGTGCCTGTGTGTCTGTGTGTCTGTGTGCCTGTGTGCCTGTGTGCCTGTGCGTCTGTGCGTCTGTGCGCCTGTGCGCCTGTGCGTCTGTGCGCCTGTGCGTCTGTGCGCCTGTGCGTCTGTGCGCCTGTGCGTCTGTGCGCCTGTGCGCCTGTGCGCCTGTGCGCCTGTGTGCCTGTGCGTGTGTGCCTGTGCGTCTGTGTGCCTGTGCGTCTGTGCGCCTGTGCGTCTGTGCGCCTGTGCGTCTGTGCGCCTGTGCGCCTGTGCGTCTGTGCGTCTGTGCGCCTGTGCGTCTGTGCGCCTGTGCGTCTGTGTGCCTGTGCGTCTGTGTGCCTGTGTGCCTGTGTGCCTGTGCGTCTGTGTGCCTGTGCGTCTGTGCGTCTGTGCGCCTGTGCGCCTGTGCGCCTGTGCGCCTGTGCGCCTGTGCGCCTGTGCGTCTGTGCGCCTGTGCGTCTGTGCGTCTGTGCGCCTGTGCGTCTGTGCGCCTGTGCGCCTGTGCGCCTGTGTGCCTGTGCGTCTGTGTGCCTGTGTGCCTGTGTGTCTGTGTGCCTGTGTGTCTGTGTGCCTGTGTGCCTGTGTGCCTGTGCGTCTGTGCGCCTGTGCATCTGTGCGCCTGTGCGCCTGTGTGCCTGTGTGCCTGTGTGCCTGTGTGCCTGTGCGCCTGTGTGCCTGTGCGCCTGTGTGCCTGTGCGCCTGTGTGCCTGTGTGCCTGTGCGTCTGTGCGTCTGTGTGCCTGTGCGTCTGTGTGCCTGTGTGCCTGTGCGTCTGTGCGTCTGTGTGCCTGTGTGTCGGTGTGTCTGTGTGTCTGTGTGCCTGTGTGGACTAGTCAGATATTGACACTGATTGCAATGCTACAAACTACCAACAGAGCCATATATATATATATATGCACAATGTCAAAGCCCTTGATATTGGAACCTAAAAAGGATGCCCATCTGTTTGAGAGAGCCTCAAAACAGATTACAACAGCATCCATTCTTGTACCACATATCACATTGATTCCCTATCTCTTTAATTCAGATTGATTTACACTGCTTTGTCAGTATTTGAAAGTGGTTCATTTTGTCTGCAAGCTTAGCTTAACATTGTGCTTATTTTGTATGATTAATTCCCAATTTCTTTCCAAGAACAATCATCATAATGAAAAGAAACCTTGACAAGGAGTGATGCGATGGTAGCAACCTTCATGATTATGGTTGATAACATAATGGTATTCCTTCTAAGCAAACAGTGACGCATGCAGAGATTCACTCTAAGTTGTTCATCCTGTCTTCATCTAGACAGAAAGAGACAGATGATAGACAGCTCTTTATTAAAAAGACCAAAAATGGAAAGAACGCTCAATCAGCCAAAGACGTCCAGCAGAGAAATATTTCTAGAGTAGAATGAGCGACAGCCAGTGTCCTTGTGTTTGGAAGAAATTAGCATTGATTACAGAATGCATAAAACATGGAAATTACATAATGCCATTGATTTGAAGTTTGACACTTGCTATCTTATGATTCAACTACAAGCTATTCTGTAAGCTATTATTCTACATGCTATTATTCTACAAGCTATTCTGTAAGCTATTATTCTACAAGCTATTATTCTACATGGTATTATTCTACATGCTATTATTCTACAAGCTATTCTATAAGCTATTATTCTACATGGTATTATTCTACAAGCTATTCTATAAGCTATTATTCTACAAACTATTCTACAAGCTATTCTACTACAAGCTATTCTATAAGCTATTATTCTACAAGCTATTCTATAAGCTATTATTCTACATGGTATTCTTCTACATGCTATTATTCTACAAGCTATTCTATAAGCTATTATTCTACATGGTATTATTCTACAAGCTATTCTATAAGCTATTATTCTACATGGTATTATTCTACAAGCTATTCTATAAGCTATTATTCTACAAGCTATTCTATAAGCTATTATTCTACATGGTATTCTTCTACATGCTATTATTCTACAAGCTATTCTATAAGCTATTATTCTACAAACTATTCTACAAGCTATTCTACTACAAGCTATTCTATAAACTATTATTCTACAAACTATTCTACAAGCTATTCTATAAGCTATTATATAAGCTATTATTCTACAAGCTATTCTACTACAAGCTATTCTATAAGTTATTATTCTACAAGCTATTCTTCTACAAGCTATTCTATAAGTTATTATTCTACAAACTATTCTTCTACAAACTATTCTTCTACAAGCTATTCTATAAGTTATTATTCTACAAACTATTCTACTTCAAGCTATTCTTCTACAAGCTATTCTACAAGCTATTCTACTACAAGCTATTCTACAAGCTATTCTTCTACAAGCTATTCTATAAGTTATTATTCTACAAACTATTCCTCTACAAGCTATTCTATAAGTTATTATTTTACAAGTTATTCTTCTACAAACTATTCTTCTACAAGCTATTCTTCTACAAGCTATTTTACAAGCTATTCTACAAACTATTCTTCTACAAGCTATTCTATAAGTTATTATTCTACAAACTATTCTTCTACAAGCTATTCTATAAGTTATTCTTCTACAAACTATTCTTCTACAAACTATTATTCTACAAGCTATTCTATAAGTTACTATTCTACAAGCTATTCTTCTACAAACTATTATTCTACAAGCTATTCTACAAGCTATTATTTTACAAGCTATTCTACAAGCTATTTTACAAGCTATTCTTCTACAAGCTATTCTACAAGCTATTTTTCCTCAAGCTATTCTACTACAAGCTATTCTACTACAAGCTATTCTACTACAAGCTATTCTACTACAAGCTATTATTCTACAAGCTATTCTACAAGCTATTATTCTACAAGCTATTATTCTACAAGCTATTATTCTACAAGCTATTATCCTACAAGCTATTCTACAAGCTATTCTTCTACAAGCTATTCTTCCTCAAGCTATTCTACTACAAGCTATTCTACTACAAGCTATTCTACTACAAGCTATTCTACTACAAGCTATTATTCTACAAGCTATTCTACTACAAGCTATTCTACTACAAGCTATTCTACTACAAGCTATTCTACTACAAGCTATTATTCTACAAGCTATTATTCTACAAGCTATTCTATAAGTTATTATTCTACAAGCTATTCTTCTACAAACTATTCTATACGTTATTATTCTACAAGCTATTCTTCTACAAACTATTCTTCTACAAACTATTCTTCTACAAGCTATTCTATAAGTTATTATTCTACAAACTATTCTTCTACAAACTATTCTTCTACAAGCTATTCTATAAGTTATTCTTCTACAAGCTATTCTACAAGCTATTCTACTACAAGCTATTCTACAAGCTATTCTTCTACAAGCTATTCTATAAGTTATTATTCTACAAACTATTCCTGTACAAGCTATTCTATAAGTTATTATTTTACAAGTTATTATTTTACAAGTTATTCTTCTACAAACTATTCTTCTACAAGCTATTCTTCTACAAGCTATTTTACAAGCTATTCTACAAACTATTCTTCTACAAGCTATTCTATAAGTTATTATTCTACAAACTATTCTTCTACAAGCTATTCTATAAGTTATTCTTCTACAAACTATTCTTCTACAAACTATTCTTCTACAAGCTATTCTATAAGTTACTATTCTACAAGCTATTCTTCTACAAACTATTATTCTACAAGCTATTCTACAAGCTATTCTACAAGCTATTCTACAAGCTATTATTTTACAAGCTATTCTACAAGCTATTTTACAAGCTATTCTTCTACAAGCTATTCTACAAGCTATTTTTCCTCAAGCTATTCTACTACAAGCTATTCTACTACAAGCTATTCTACTACAAGCTATTATTCTACAAGCTATTATTCTACAAGCTATTATTCTACAAGCTATTATCCTACAAGCTATTATTCTACAAGCTATTATCCTACAAGCTATTCTACAAGCTATTCTTCTACAAGCTATTCTACAAGCTATTTTTCCTCAAGCTATTCTACTACAAGCTATTCTACTACAAGCTATTATTCTACAAGTTATTCTACAAGCTATTATTCTACAAGCTATTCTATAAGTTATTATTCTACAAACTATTCCTGTACAAGCTATTCTATAAGTTATTATTTTACAAGTTATTCTTCTACAAACTATTCTTCTACAAGCTATTTTACAAGCTATTCTACAAACTATTCTTCTACAAGCTATTCTATAAGTTATTATTCTACAAACTATTCTTCTACAAGCTATTCTATAAGTTATTCTTCTACAAACTATTCTTCTACAAACTATTATTCTACAAGCTATTCTATAAGTTACTATTCTACAAGCTATTCTTCTACAAACTATTATTCTACAAGCTATTCTACAAGCTATTCTACAAGCTATTCTACAAGCTATTATTTTACAAGCTATTCTACAAGCTATTTTACAAGCTATTCTTCTACAAGCTATTCTACAAGCTATTTTTCCTCAAGCTATTCTACTACAAGCTATTCTACTACAAGCTATTCTACTACAAGCTATTATTCTACAAGCTATTATTCTACAAGCTATTATTCTACAAGCTATTATCCTACAAGCTATTATCCTACAAGCTATTATTCTACAAGCTATTATCCTACAAGCTATTCTACAAGCTATTATTCTACAAGCTATTCTACAAGCTATTCTTCTACAAGCTATTCTACTACAAGCTATTATTCTACAAGCTATTATCCTACAAGCTATTCTACAAGCTATTCTTCTACAAGCTATTCTACAAGCTATTTTTCCTCAAGCTATTCTACTACAAGCTATTCTACTACAAGCTATTCTACTACAAGCTATTCTACTACAAGCTATTATTCTACAAGCTATTCTACAAGCTATTATTCTACAAGCTATTATCCTACAAGCTATTCTACAAGCTATTATTCTACAAGCTATTATCCTACAAGCTATTCTACAAGCTATTCTTCTACAAGCTATTCTACAAGCTATTTTTCCTCAAGCTATTCTACTACAAGCTATTCTACTACAAGCTATTCTACTACAAGCTATTCTACTACAAGCTATTCTACTACAAGCTATTATTCTACAAGCTATTATTCTACAAGCTATTCTATAAGTTATTATTCTACAAGCTATTCTTCTACAAACTATTCTATACGTTATTATTCTACAAGCTATTCTTCTACAAACTATTCTTGTACAAACTATTCTTCTACAAGCTATTCTATAAGTTATTCTTCTACAAGCTATTCTACAAGCTATTCTACTACAAGCTATTCTACAAGCTATTCTTCTACAAGCTATTCTATAAGTTATTATTCTACAAACTATTCCTGTACAAGCTATTCTATAAGTTATTATTTTACAAGTTATTCTTCTACAAACTATTCTTCTACAAGCTATTCTTCTACAAGCTATTTTACAAGCTATTCTACAAACTATTCTTCTACAAGCTATTCTATAAGTTATTATTCTACAAACTATTCTTCTACAAGCTATTCTATAAGTTATTCTTCTACAAACTATTCTTCTACAAACTATTCTTCTACAAGCTATTCTATAAGTTACTATTCTACAAGCTATTCTTCTACAAACTATTATTCTACAAGCTATTCTACAAGCTATTCTACAAGCTATTCTACAAGCTATTATTTTACAAGCTATTCTACAAGCTATTTTACAAGCTATTCTTCTACAAGCTATTCTACAAGCTATTTTTCCTCAAGCTATTCTACTACAAGCTATTCTACTACAAGCTATTCTACTACAAGCTATTATTCTACAAGCTATTATTCTACAAGCTATTATTCTACAAGCTATTATCCTACAAGCTATTATTCTACAAGCTATTATCCTACAAGCTATTCTACAAGCTATTCTTCTACAAGCTATTCTACAAGCTATTTTTCCTCAAGCTATTCTACTACAAGCTATTCTACTACAAGCTATTCTACTACAAGCTATTATTCTACAAGTTATTCTACAAGCTATTATTCTACAAGCTATTCTATAAGTTATTATTCTACAAACTATTCCTGTACAAGCTATTCTATAAGTTATTATTTTACAAGTTATTCTTCTACAAACTATTCTTCTACAAGCTATTCTTCTACAAGCTATTTTACAAGCTATTCTACAAACTATTCTTCTACAAGCTATTCTATAAGTTATTATTCTACAAACTATTCTTCTACAAGCTATTCTATAAGTTATTCTTCTACAAACTATTCTTCTACAAACTATTCTTCTACAAGCTATTCTATAAGTTACTATTCTACAAGCTATTCTTCTACAAACTATTATTCTACAAGCTATTCTACAAGCTATTCTACAAGCTATTCTACAAGCTATTATTTTACAAGCTATTCTACAAGCTATTTTACAAGCTATTCTTCTACAAGCTATTCTACAAGCTATTTTTCCTCAAGCTATTCTACTACAAGCTATTCTACTACAAGCTATTCTACTACAAGCTATTATTCTACAAGCTATTATTCTACAAGCTATTATTCTACAAGCTATTATCCTACAAGCTATTATTCTACAAGCTATTATCCTACAAGCTATTCTACAAGCTATTATTCTACAAGCTATTCTACAAGCTATTCTTCTACAAGCTATTCTACTACAAGCTATTCTACTACAAGCTATTATTCTACAAGCTATTATCCTACAAGCTATTCTACAAGCTATTCTTCTACAAGCTATTCTACAAGCTATTTTTCCTCAAGCTATTCTACTACAAGCTATTCTACTACAAGCTATTATTCTACAAGCTATTATTCTACAAGCTATTCTACAAGCTATTCTACAAGCTATTATTCTACAAGCTATTCTACAAGCTATTATTCTACAAGCTATTCTACAAGCTATTCTACAAGCTATTCTACAAGCTATTCTACAAGCTATTCTACAAGCTATTATTCTACAAGCTATTCTACAAGCTATTCTACAAGCTATTATTCTACAAGCTATTCTACAAGCTATTTTTCCTCAAGCTATTCTACTACAAGCTATTCTACTACAAGCTATTCTACTACAAGCTATTATTCTACAAGTTATTCTACAAGCTATTATTCTACAAGCTATTATCCTACAAGCTATTCTACAAGCTATTTTTCCTCAAGCTATTCTACTACAAGCTATTCTACTACAAGCTATTATTCTACAAGCTATTCTACAAGCTATTCTACAAGCTATTATTCTACAAGCTATTCTACAAGCTATTCTACAAGCTATTATTCTACAAGCTATTCTACAAGCTATTCTACAAGCTATTATTCTACAAGCTATTCTACAAGCTATTCTACAAGCTATTATCCTACAAGCTATTCTACAAGCTATTCTACAAGCTATTCTACTACAAGCTATTCTACTACAAGCTATTATTCTACAAGCTATTCTACAAGCTATTCTACAAGCTATTATTCTACAAGCTATTCTACAAGCTATTATTCTACAAGCTATTCTACAAGCTATTCTACTACAAGCTATTCTACTACAAGCTATTCTACTACAAGCTATTCTACTACAAGCTATTATTCTACAAGCTATTATTCTACACGCTATTATCCTACAAGCTATTCTACAAGCTATTTTTCCTCAAGCTATTCTACTACAAGCTATTCTACTACAAGCTATTATTCTACAAGCTATTCTACAAGTTATTCTACAAGCTATTCTACAAGCTATTATTCTACAAGCTATTCTACAAGCTATTCTTCTACAAGCTATTCTACAAGCTATTATTCTACAAGCTATTCTACAAGCTATTCTACAAGCTATTCTTCTATAAGCTATTCTACAAGCTATTATTCTACAAGCTATTATTCTACAAGCTATTATTCTACAAGCTATTCTTCTACAAGCTATTCTTCTACAAGCTATTCTACAAGCTATTATTCTACAAGCTATTCTACAAGCTATTCTTCTACAAGCTATTCTACAAGCTATTTTTCCTCAAGCTATTCTACTACAAGCTATTCTACTACAAGCTTTTCTACTACAAGCTATTGTTCTACTAGCTATTCTTCCACAAGTTATTCTACTACAAGATATTCTACAAGCTATTCTACTACTAGCTATTCTGCTACAAGCTATTCTACTACAAGCTATTCTATAAGTTATTCTACAATCTATTATTCTTCAAGCTATTCTACTACTAGCTATTCTGCTACAAGCTATTCTACTACAAGCTATTCTATAAGTTATTCTACAATCTATTATTCTCCAAGCTATTCTACTACTAGCTATTCTACTCAAGCTATTCCACAAGCTATTCTTCTACAAGCTATTCTACAACAAGCTATTCTATAAGCTATTATTCTAAAATGTATTCCACAAGCTATTCTACTTCAAGCTATTCTACTACAAGCTGTTCTACAAGCTATTATTCTACAAGCTATTCTACTACAGGCTATTCTACTACAAATTATTCTACAAGCTATTCTACTACAAGCTGTTCTACAAGCTATTATTCTACAAGCTATTCTACTACAGGCTATTCTACAAGCTATTCAACGACAAGTTATTCTTTAAGCTATTCTACTACAAGTTATTCTACTACAAGTTATTCTACAAGGTATTCGTCTTCAAGCTATTCTACAAGCTATTATTCTACAAGCTATTATTCTACAAGCTATTCTACTACATGTTATTCTTTAAGCTTTTCTACAAGCTATTCTTCTTCAAGCTATTATACTACAAGCTATTATTCTACAAAGCTATTCTACAAGCTATTCTACTACAAGCAATTCTTCTACAAGCTATTCTGCAAGCTATTCTACAAGCTATTATTCTACAAGCTATTCTTCTACAAGCTATTCTACAAGCTCTTCTGCAAGCTATTCTACAAGCTATTATTCTACAAGCTGTTCTACAAGCTATTCTTCTACAAGCTATTCTTCTTCAAGGTATTCTACAAGCTATTCTTCTACAAGCTATTCTATTACAAGCTATTCTACTACAAGCTATTCTACAAGCTATATTTCTACAAGCTATTTTTCTAGAAGCTATTCTGCAGTCTATTCTTCGACAAGCTGTTCTTTGACAAGCTATTCTTCTACAATATATTCTACAAGATATTCTACAATATAATTTACATTCTTAAGAATAGAATAATTTCTTGGATATAATAATTCCTTGAATATAATAATTCCTTGGATTTTGAGCTTTGGAGATGTGATTTGGAAGCTAATGACCCATTCCCTGTTCCCAGATCTACAACGAGATGATCCGGGACCTTCTCAACCCATCCTCTGGGTTCCTGGACCTGAGAGAGGATTCTAAAGGAGTGATCCAGGTGGTTGGCATCACAGAGGTCTGCACTATCAACGCCCGAGAGGTGAGAGGTCACGTCTGGCCACACTAACTCCATGCTTTACAAGATCAAAGAGCTTGTAAGCAAGCATTTCACGCTAAAGTCTACAACTGTTGTTTTCAGCGCATGTGACAAATAATATTTGATTTGATCACACACTATACATAAAACACATACAGTACTAGTCAAAAGTTTGGACACACCTGCTCATTCAAGGGTTTTTCTTTATTTTTACTATTTTCTACATTATTGAATAATAGTGAAGACATCAAAATCACATATGGAATCATGTAGTAACCAAAAAGTGTTAAACAAATCAAAATATATTTTAGATTTTAGATTCTTCAAAGTAGCCACCCTTTGCCTTGATGACAGCTTTGCACACGCTTGGCATTCTCTCAACCAGCATCATTAGGAATGCTTTTCCAATAGCCTTGAACGAGTTCCCACATATGCTGAGCACTTGTTGGCTGCTTTTCCTTCACACTGCTGTCAAACTCATCCCAAACCATCTCAATTGGGTTGAGGTTGGGTGATTGTGGAGGACCAGGTCATCTGATGCATTACTCCATCACTCTCCTTCTTGGTCAAATAGCCCTTACACAGCCTGGACGTGTGCTGGGACATTGTCTTGTTTAAAAATAAATTATAGTCCCACTAAGCGCCAACCAGATGTGATGACTTATCGCTGCAGAATGCTCTGGTAGCCATGCTGGCTAACTGTGCCGTGAATTCTAAATACATCACAGACAGTGCCACCAGCAAAACACAATCACACCTCCTCCTCCATGCTTCACGGTGGGACCCACACATGCGGAGATCATCCGTTCACCCACTCTACGTCTCACAAAGGCACGGCAGTTGGAACCAAAACTCTCAAATTTGGACTCATCAGACCAAAGGCCAGATTTCCACCGGTCTAATGTCCATTGCTTGTGTTCCTTGGCCCAAGCAAGTCTCTTCTTCTTATTGGTGTCCTTTTGTAGTGGTTTCTTTGTAGCAATTTGACCATGAAGGCCTGATTCACGCAGCCTCATCTGAAAAGTAAATGTTGAGATGTCTGTTACTTGAACTCTGTAAAGCATTTTATTTGGGCTGCAATCTGAGGTGCAGTTAACTCTAATGAACTTATCCTCTGCAGCAGAAGTAACTCTGGGTCTTCCTTTCCTGTGGTGGTCCTCATGAGAGCACGTTTCATCATAACCCTTGATGGTTTTTGCGACTGCACTTGAAGAAACGTTAAAAGTTCTTCTAATGTTCCGGATTGACTGGCCTTCATGTCTTAAAGTTATGATGGACTGTCGTTTCTTTTTGCTTATTTGAGCTGTTCTTGCCATATTATGGACTTGGTCTTTTACCAAATAGGGCTATCTTCTGTATACCACCCCTACCTTGTCATAACACAACTGATTGGCTCAAACACATTAAGAATTAACTTTTAACAATGCACACTTGTTAATTGAAATGCATTCCAGGTGACTACCTCATGAAGCTGATTGAGACAATACCAAGAGTGTGCAAACCTGTCATCAAGGCAAACCCTTGAATGAGTAGGTGTGTCCAAACTTTTGACTGGTACTGTAAATACAAACTATACATTGTTATCTAAATACGTATATTGTATATTATGAAGCCTACATAACTTATCTACAAGCACTTCATATTAGAGCTACATAGAGCTTTATGACTGTGTTCCTGCCAGATCATGGAGCTGCTGATGAAGGGTAATAAGCATCGTACCCAGGAGCCCACGGCAGCCAACCAGACTTCGTCCCGGTCCCATGCCGTGCTGCAGGTGTCGGTCAGGCAGACGAGTCGCTGTCGAGACCTTCTACAGGAAGTCCGCTTCGCGCGACTCTTCATGATCGACCTTGCCGGCTCAGAACGAGCCTCACAGGTTCGGAACACTATGTGTGTGTAGGAGTGTGGTGTAGGGGTGTGGGTGTGGGTGTGGGTGTGTGTAGGGGTGTGTGTGTGTAGGGGTGTGTGCGTGCATTTGTGTATTTGTATGTAAACATGCCTGTTTCAGTTTTTTCACTTCTTGTTATGGTCTGTTACTTGTGTCCGTGACATAACATCACAGTCTCCTTCCAGACATTCCAGTGTGTGTTTGGGGGGGAGCTCTCTAAGCCCTTAATTTGTACTAAAACCCATAGGTCCCTGATCAGAAGTAGTGTACTTTGTAGGGATTAGGGTTTATAGGACACCTTAATAAAGGCCCTTCACAGTGTAAGAACAATGGATTTACATTGTAGACCATTAAGGGAAAGAAGAGGTTAATGTCCCTATAGTTGACCGTCTATCAGCGTCTTCTTTATGACAAAATGGATGATATCATTGATTTAATTATTTATTTTTATTTAACTTGGCAAGCCAGTTAAGAACAAATTCTTATTTACAATGACGTTCTACCAAAAGACAAAAGGCCTTCTGCGGGGACAGGGGCCTGGGATAATTAAAAAATAAATAAAATACAATATAAATATAGGACAAAACACACCATAACAAGAGAGTCAACACAACACTACATAAAGAGAGACCTAAGACGACAACATAGCAAGGCAGCAACACATGACAACACAGCATGGTAGCAACACAACATAACAACAACATGGTAGCAGCACAAAACATGGTCAAATCAAATTGTATTTGTCACATACACATGGTTAGCAGACGTTAATGCGAGTGTAGCGAAATGCTTGTGCTTCTAGTTCCGACAATGCAGTAATATCCAACGATATTATAACGTTTCCGGCGCCGACAGAGATGGCCGCCTCGCTTCGCATTCCTAGGAAACTATGCAGTATTTCGTTTTTTTTACGTGTTATTTATTACATTGGTACCCCAGGTAATCTTAGGTTTTATACATACAGTCGGGAGGAACTACTGGATATAAGAGCAACGTCAACTCACCATCATTACGACCAGAATGTGATTGGCAGAACAGGTGGAGGATGAGGGCTGCAGTAGATATCTCAGATAGGGGGGAGTGAGGCCTAAGATGGTTTTATAAATAAGCATCAGCCAGTGGGACTTGCAACGGGTGTACAGAAATGACCAGTTTACAGAGGAGTATAGAGTGCAGTGATGTGTCCTATAAGGAGCATTGGTGGCAAATCTTATGGCCGAATGGTAAAGAACGTCTAGCCGCTCGAGAGCACTCTTACCTGCCGATCTATAAATTATGTCTCCGTAATCTAGCGTGGGTAGGATGGTCATCTGAATCAGGGTTAGTTTGGCAGCTGGGGTGAAAGAGGAGCGATTACAATAGAGGAAACCAAGTCTAGATTTAACTTTAGCTTGCAGCTTTGATATGTGCTGAGAGAAGGACAGTGCACCATCTAGCCATACTCCCAAATACTTGTATGAGGTGACTACCTCAAGCTCTAAACCCTCAGAGGTAGAAATAACACCCGTGGGAAGAGGGGCATTCTTCTTACCAAACCACATGAACTTTGTTTTGGAGGTGTTCAGAACAAGGTTAAGGGTAGAGAAAGCTTGTTGGACACTAAGAAAGCTTTGTTGTAGAGCATTTAGGACAAAATCCGGGAAGGGGCCAGCTGAGTATAAGACTGTATCGTCTGCATATAAATGTATGAGAGAGCTTCCTACTGCCTGAGCTATGTTCTTAATGTAAATTGAGAAGAGCGTGGGGCCTAGGATTGAACCTTGGTGTACTCCCTTGGTGACAGACAGTGGTTGAGACCGCAAATGTTCTGACTTTATACACTGCACTCTTTGAGAGAGGTAGTTAGCAAACCAGGCCAAAGACCCCTCAGAGACTCCAATACTCCTTAGCCAGCCCACAAGAATGGAATGGTCTACCGTATCAAAAGCTTTGGCCAAGTCAATAAAAATAGCAGCACAATATTGCTTAGAATCAAGGGCAATGGTGACATCATTGACGACCTTTAAGGTTGCAGTGACACATCCATAACCTGAGCGGAAACCAGATTGCATACCCGAGAGAATACTATAGACATCAAGAAAGCCAGTAAGTTGATTATTGACAAGGTTTTCCAACACTTTTGATAAACAGGGCAAAATAGAAATAGGCCTATAACAGTTAGTATCAGCTTGATCTCCCCCTTTAAATAAAGGATGAACCGTGGCTGCCTTCCAAGCAAAGGGAACCTCCCCAGAAAGGAGACACAGGCTTGGCGACGATAGGGGCAGCAACCTTAAAGAAGAACGGGTCTAAACCATCTGACCCAGATATTTTTTGGGGGTCAAGTTTAAGGAGCTCGTTTAGCACCTCGGACTCAGTCACTGCCTGCAGGGAGAAACTTTGTAGCGGGGCAGGGGAAAAAGAGGGAGAAGCATCGGGGATAGTCGTATTAGAAGGGGTGGGAGATGAGGAAATGTTGGACGGGCAAGGAGGCATGGCTGAGTCAAATAGGAATCCTGACTTAATGAAGTGGTGATTAAAGAGCTCAGCCATGTGCTTCTTGTCAGTAACAACCACATCATCAACATTAAGGGACATGGGCAGCTGTGAGGAGGAGGGTTTATTCTCCAGGTCTTTAACCGTTTTCTAGAACTTCTTGGGGTTAGACCCACAGAAAGAGAACTGCTCCTTAAAGTAACTAACTTTGGCCTTCCGGATAGCCTGAGTGCACTTATTTCTCATTTGCCTTTATGATAGCCAGTCAGCTTGAGTATGCGTGTGCCGAGCCTTTCGCCAAATGCAATTCTTGAGGTGGGGTAACTCTAAAAGATCATGGTCGAACCAGGGGCTGAACCTGTTTTTAATTATCATTTTCTTCATGGGGGCGTGTTTGTTAACCTCTCTTGGGTAGGGGGCAGTATTTTCACATCCGGATGAAAAGCTTGCCCAAAGTAAACTGCCTGTTACTCAGGCCCAGAAGCTAGGATATTAAAATAATTGGTAGATTTGGATAGAAAACACTCTAAAGCTTCTAAAACTGTTAAAATAATGTCTGTGAGTATAACAGAACTGATATGGCTGGCGAAACCCCGAGGACAAACCACCCCCCCCCCCCCAACAACAAAAAAATTCAGCCTACCACTATTTTCAATGGCTGTCACTTTTATTATAAGGCGAAGTCCTCCCAGATTGCAGTTCCTAGGGCTTCCACTAGATGTCAACAGTCTTTAGAAAGAGTTTCAGGCTGGTTTTTGGAAAAATGAGCCAGAAATTGTAGTTTTTCTGGGTGGCTCCCATTTTGTCTGGAGTGTTTCCAAGCGTGTGAATGAGAGCGCGTTCTTTGGTATTTTTCTCTGGTAAAGACAATAACGATTCTCCGTCTTAAATTTGATAGTTTATTTAAGTATTAGGGTACCTAAGGTTTGATTATAAATGTTGTTTGACTTGTTTAGTTTATTAGTAACGTTTGGGATTCATTTTGTATGCAGGGGGAAACTGGGTGGATTATTGATTGAAGCGCGCCAGCTAAACTGAGTTTTTATGGATATAAAGAAGGACATTATCGAACAAAAGGACCATTTGTGATGTAACTGGGACCTTTTGGAGTGCCACTAGAAGAAGATCATCAAAGGTAAGGCATTTATTATATCGCTATTTCTGACTTTCGTGTCACACCTGCCTGGTTGAAATATGTTTTTCATGGTTTTGTATGCGGGGCGCTGTCCTCAGATAATCGCATGGTGTGCTTTCGCCGTAAACCCTTTTTGAAATCTGACAGAGGCAGCTGGATTAACAAGAAGTTAAGCTTTATTTTGATGTATTACACTTGTGATTATATGAAAGTGAAATATTTATAATTCATTTATAGAGGCCAGTAAATGAAAGGCTTGCTAATTAAAGTTATTTAGCAAGCGTTTATGTGAAATCAGGACAGGTCGTTTCACTAGGCAGCCACTACGAAGACAGGCTGTAAAACAGTGATCACTAAGGTCATTACAGAAAACACCAGACTGATACCTATCAGGATTATTTGTGAAGATAACATTGAGGAGAGTAGCCTTTTCTGGGTGTTTGGAGTCATACCTTGTGAGATTGGTGATAATCTGACAAAGATTTAGGAAGTCCCATTGCTTTAGTACTTGGTTAGGTGGTTTAAGCATGTCCCAGTTTAGGTCACCTAGCAGGACAAATTCACACTTAGTGTAAGGGGCCAGGAGAGAGCTTAGGGCAGGTAGGGTACAGGCCTGTGCTGATGGAGGACAATAGCACCCAGCAACAGTCAACAATGAGCTATTTGAAAGTTTAATGCTTAAAACCAGCAAATCAAATTGTTTGGGGACAGACTTGGTGGAGACAACCGAGCACTGAAGGTGATCCTTGGTAAAGATTGCCAATCCACCACCTTTGGAAGATCAGTTTTGCCGAAAAAGGTTATAACCAGAAAGGTTAACATCAGTATTCAAAACACTCTTTCTTAACCACGTCTCAGTAATGAACAACACATCTGTATTGGAGCTGTGAACCCACACTTTCAATTGATCCATTTTAGGTAATAAGCTTCTATTGTTAACGTGCAGAACCCAGGCTTTTACGAGAGCAGAGATCAGTGAAGCGGATATCAGAGCACAAATCAGAATTGGGGCTAGCAACTGTAGATGGGCCAGGGTGTACACACACATTTCCAGATATCATCAGCATTAATACAATCAAGGCACGGCAGACGACAGGGAGAGCTCTGCAGTGCTGATTTATGACATCTGAATGTACATCAGATGACAACAAGATCATATTGTACAGCAATTTCATCAGGTAACATGAATACAAAGCCGGCGAGAGGTGGTTAGAATAGGATGGGAGGCCAAAAGTCTGTGTAACCAATAGAGAGTCAGAGTCCCGAGTGTGGGAACAAACAGTGTGTCCCACGGTTGGGTAAAGAAAGTTTGTCGTCAACAAAGTATGCAGGAGTCATATATATATTTATATATAACAACTTGGGGCTAGCCATTGTAAGTTCAGATTCACTCGCCCCAAAAGTGCGTGTGTGCTGGAGGCGAGCGGAAGCTCAGGAGAGAGGGGTGAGTGTGGTGGAGGTACCTGTACCAGACAGGAGGATACAGGCCAGGGCAGACGGTGAACAGATCGCCAGGTGGAACCAAGCAGCAGTGCAGCAGGCAACGGGAGTAGGTGTCACACCCACTTGGGAGAAGCTTTTATTTCTGGAGGTAGATGTCTTGTAGAAAATGCCAGTGAATGGTCTTTGAACAGCAGGAGGGGGCTTCAGATGATGCTTCAAAGACTCCTGACACTTGTTGGGCCCAAAGGCCTTTTACTTCACACCTTAGTGCTAATTGAATTTGTATCTGGCTCAATTCCAGGTTGGAATGGTGTCCTCAGGTCTGCTGTTTGTTGGTTAGAGCACCCTCTGTATAGCTTGGAAAAATAAAACATTGGAAGCAGTAATCTCTCCGGTTAATTTTGGTCAAAATTAGGTTGTAGGTTTGTAGTTTTGATCTGGAGCGAAGGCCATGCTGTGGAGTGTAGCATCCTGCATATGTACCTGCCAAAAAATCCAAGTTGATCTAACTCCAAATCTATCCTTTTGTAAAAAACATGTTGAAAATGTGAGAGCTCACATTAAGCCGTGTCTGTCTCTCTGAGGGATGGTGCTGTGACTTTACCGTGACATCTATAGCACAGTTTTATGGTGCTGGTTACTTTTGTTGAACAGATTACAGTTGGAGTGACGCCAATACTGGCAACAGAATGTATGCATCCCAAATGGCACCCTATTCCCTATAGTGCACTACTTTTGATCCCTATATAGTGTACTACATTTCAAAAGTAGTGCTCAATATAGGAAATAGGATGCCATTTGGGATGCAGCTAATGTCTTTTGTGAACTAGTTTGGGATGTTTGTGACACAGTATATGACACATTTACTATAAACCTTACACTTAATGCTCTTGGTTCCTAGAGAATCATAGGGTCTGTACTAAAGTTATCCTCTTGGTTCCTAGATGAACATAAGGCCTGTACTAATGTTATCCAACGTTGGGGCGACAGGTAGCCTAGCGGTTAAAGCGTTGGACTAGTAACCGAAAGATTGCAAGATTGAATCCCCGAGCTGACAAGGTACAACATCTGTCGTTCTGCCCCTGAACAAGGCAGTTAACCCACTATTCCTAGGCCGTCATTGAAAATAAGAATTTGTTCTTAACTGACTTGCCTAGTTAAATAAAAAAACATTGCTTGTCTTTTCACATTTGGTTTACTTAGAATTTCTCCTGTGAACTCTGAAGGCTTCATAATAGGTGTTTGCTTCTCATATTAGTTTCTGTGGTTACCTGTAGTCATTCTACTCTAGGCAAAGTGCTTAAAAACATATTCAGGATCTATGGGTCTCCCACGGGACGGTTGAGCTAACGTAGGCTAATGCGATTAGCATGAGGTTGTAAGTAACACAAAAAATTCTCAGGACATAGACATATCTGATATGGGCAGAAATCTTAAATTCTTGTTAATCTAACTGCCCTGTCCAATTTACAGTAGCTATAACAGTGAAATAATACCATGCTATTGTTTGAGTTTTGAACTTGAAAAGTTATTAATAAACAAATCAGGCGCATTTGGGCAGTCTTGATACAAAATGTTGAACAGCAATGTAATGGTTCATTGGATCAGTAGGGAACTTTGCACATACACTGTTGCCATCTAGTGGCCAAAATCTAAATTGCACCTGGGCTGGAATAACACATTATGGCCTTTCTCTTGCATTTCAAAGATGATGGTACAAACAAAAAATAATCGGTTGTTTTTTTCTTTGTATTATCTTTTACCAGATCTAATGTGTTATATTTTCCTACATTCCTCACATTTCCACCAATGTCCAAGTGTTTCCTTTCAAATGGTATCAAGAATATGCATATCCTTGCTTCAGGGCATGAGCTACAGGCAGTTAGATTTGATGAATGTTGTTAGATTAGCGTCCATATTAAACCAGCCAGACCCCATATACACAATGGTATGTGTCCCAAATAGCACCCAATTTCCCATAGGGCTCTGGTCAAAAGTAGTGTACTATACAGGGAATACGGTGCCATTTGGTACGCTGCCATGACAAAACCATGCAATCATGCCTGAATGGAGAGAACAGTTATTTACCATGGAAACTTTTAGAACGTTTAACCAGCTAGGCTCTTCTATGGATCATAGCCTATAGGCCACTGGTCTCTTTAGATATAGGAGAACAGAGGGGGTTCCACTACCTCTTTTGAAGGGATGTTTTCTGTCAGTGAGATGTGTTTTGGTCCAAGGCTGGTAACACTTTCTATAAAGTACATATGTAATAACGTCCCTTATAATGCATTATAATACATGTATGATGTGTTATGACATTGACAGCGTTCATAGTAACTCATAAGCGGTTATAAAAAGCTGCGTGATGTTTTACTTGCAACTCTTCCAATGTAACTGCAGACAGAGGAAAGAAAAGGAGGGTTAGAGCCCCCTCTGCTGGTTAACATAGGCAGTATCTGTCCTGGGCTGGAACTCATCAAACCGAGACAATGGCCGTCTACTACATTGTAGACAGACTGACTGATCTACAAATCACCTTGCATCCTAAATAACCACTCTATTAATTGTTGATCAGTCAGTCTGCTCAGTCGGTGATCAGCAACATGTATGCTCTGGAACATGTGGGGCGGCAGGTAGCCTAGTGGGGAGAGCGATGGGCCAGTAGCCGAAAGTTTGCTAGATTGAATTCTCGAGCTGACATGGTAAAAATCTGTCGTTCTGCACCTGAATAAGCCAGTTAACCCACTGGTAGGCCGTCATTGTAAATAAGAATTTGTTCTTAACTGTCTTGCCTAGTTAAATAAAGGTCAAATAAAAAAATAAAAACATGAGACCAGATAGTAAACCGGCTCCCTCTCTCTCTCCCAGACACAGAACAGAGGTCAGAGGTTAAAAGAAGGGGCCCACATCAACCGCTCCCTCCTGGCTCTGGGTAACTGCATCAACGCCTTGAGTGAGAAACATGGTAACAAATATGTCAACTACAGGGACAGCAAGCTGACGCGCTTGCTGAAGGTACAGTACCCATAGTGGTTGGAGCGTTGAGCCAGTAACCGAAAGGTTGCTGGATCGAATCCCCGAGCTGACAAGGTAAAAATGTGTTGTTCTGCCCCTGAGCAAGGCAGTTAACCCACTGTTCCCCGGGCGCTGAAGACGTGGATGTCGATTATGGCAGCCCCCCACACCTCTCTGATTCAGAGGGGTTGGGTTAAATGCGGAAGACACATTTCAGTTGAATGCATTCAGTTGTACAACTGACTAGGTTTCCCCCTTTCCCCTTTCCCATCTAAGACGTGCTGTATGATTACAATACACTATACTACCACCACACCATACCACACCACACAACATTCATCATGAATGACCACACCATACCACACCACACCACACACCATATCACATCACACCACATCATGCCACACCACACAAAACAATACAGTACAGTACTTTTTGTTGTCCTTTTGCATCATTCAGAAGGATTATTCTGCATTCCACTTGCATTCATTCACTTCCTGTTCTGATTTGATTGACAGGACTCGTTGGGAGGCAACAGTCGCACAGTGATGATAGCCCACATTAGCCCCGCCTCCCTGGCCTTCGAGGAGTCTCGCAACACGCTGAGCTATGCTGACCGTGCCAAAAGTATCCGCACACGGGTAAGTAATACACAACACAACATTTCCCTCCTTCGCTGAGGTGTGGGACAACTGAGGTGTGGGACCACTGAGGTGTGGACAAGAATTTTCAAATCAATCAATCAACCAATCAAATGTAAATTAAAAAGCCCTTTTACATAAACACAGTTATCAAAAAAGTGCTTTACAGTAACCCCCGAGACCCCCTAGACCCCCGAGATCAACTTAAAAGATTCCGTTCTCTCTGCAGTATAACAGTTATAACAACGCTGTCAATATTAGGCTTAATAGTTTGTCAACTGGGTTCCTTCTTGCTGAACGTGTTCTACCACACCATGTTATTACAGTGTTATAAGACAGTTCTCTCTCTCCAGGTGAAGAGGAACCTGCTGAACGTGTCCTACCACATCGCTCAGTACACCAACATCATCTCTGACCTGCGCAGCGAGATCCAGCGGCTCAAGAAGAAGATCGCCGATCAGGCTGGACGTCAGCTCAACTCTGACCGAGCTGACATCCGCCATGTCCAGGGTAATGACCTTACCTTGACCTCTCTCATAGCTCCTTCACTGTCTGTCTGTCTGTCTGTCTGTCTGTCTGTCTGTCTGTCTGTCTGTCTGTCTGTCTGTGCCTCCAACAGACATTAACACTCTCCTCTCCTGCCACCAATGTAGCAGAGGTGCAGGCCCACAGCATGCAGGCGAGCCGAGCAGAGATGGACCAGCTGAGGGAGCAGCTCCTAGAGGCCTTCAGGAGCCAGATGGAGATCAGGAGGAGCCTGATGGAGCTGGACAACAGCAACACGGAGATCCAGATGGACATCTCCAAACACCTGCTCACCATCGCAGAGTATGTGTCTTAGGACTGTCCCAAATGGCACTCTGTTCCCTGTACAGTGCACTACTTATGACCAGAGCCCTTAGGGCTCTATATAGGGAATAGGGTGCCATTTGGGACCTACAATAATCTCCTAGCACTCCCTCTACACCTATAGCCTCTAGCTGTAGCAGTTTAATGACTGTGATAGTTAACAGAAATGTCTAAACAGCTGCTCACAATTGCGTGCATTGTTGTTCGTCCTGTAGTTGGGAGCAGGAGCGGAGTCGTCATCGCAGGAAGTGGCGAGCGGAGAGGAGGAAGGAGAGCTTCAGTAAGGAGGAGAGTGAGAAGGATTCTGACTGCCCTGAGTCTCCCCCAGACAGCACTGAGACCCAGGAAGTAACCATGGCCAGAGAGAACGTGGTCACTCTCATTGCTGAACAGAACAAGATACGCGAACAGAAAGTAGGTTACTGTAGTCCCCTGCTCTCACCTCTAGGGGGGGCTATAGAATCACACAGTTAAGGCCACCTCCTACCACCTTAAACTAGGCATTGATAGCCTTGTTGTACAGTACTGGGGTGGCTGGTGGTAGGAGATATTGGAGGACGGACTCATGGCTGGATTGGACTGAATGGAACGGTACCAAGCACATGGTTTCCATTTGTACAATAGGCCGACATGTAGCATGATGAGGCCGTCATTGTAAATAAGAATTTGTTCTTAACTGACTTGCTTAGTTAAATAAAGGTTAAATAAATAAATAAATAAATATTAAAATACTATGGTGAGGATTCGCATTGAGCCCTGCCTGCTGTTTGTCCTCCTGTCCTGTAGGCGTTGCTGGAGCGCTGCTTCGTGGAGCTGCGGGAGCGGGCCAGGCGCCTGGAGGAGCTGCTCCCTTGCAGGGTGAGCTCTGAAGAGCAGAGGGAGGTGCTGGGCCTCCTCTGTAAGGTCCACGAGCTGGAGATTGAGAATGCGGAGATGCAGTCCCACGCCCTGCTCAAAGACAACGTGATCCGGCAGAAGAACTGTGTGGTGCAGCGCTTCGAGCAGCACCGCCACCTCTGTGACGAGCTCATCCAGCAGCAGAGACGGTTTATTGACGGTATGTCCAAACAATGCTTTCTTTTTTTACTACACTAGCTATAGACTTCAGACTTGATTGAACGTGTAATAATTCAATATTGGCTATGTAGGTGTTGTACTGTATGTTTAGTGTTGTATTATGACAACTATTCTAACATGGATTGTATTGTGTTATAGTGTGAGTAGTATTCTAACCTATATTGTATTGTGTTGTAGTATTCTAACCTATATTGTATTGTGTTGTAGTGTGAATAGTATTCTAACGTGTGTTGTGTGAATAGTATTCTAACCTGTATTGTGTTGTGTTGTAGTGTGAATAGTATTCTGACCTGTGTTGCAGTGTGAATAGTATTCTAACCTGTATTGTGTTGTAGTGTGAATAGTATTCTAACCTGTGTTGCAGTGTGAATAGTATTCTAACCTGTATTGTGTTGTAGTGTGAATAGTATTCTAAACGGTGTTGTAGTGTGAATAGTATTCTAACCTGTGTTGTGTTGTAGTGTGAATAGTATTCTAACCTGTGTTATAGTGTGAATAGTATTCTAACCTGTATTGTGTTGTTGTGTAAATAGTATTCTAACCTGTGTTGTGTTGTAGTGTGAATAGTATTCTAACCTGTGTTGTGTTGTAGTGTGAATAGTATTCTAACCTGTATTGTGTTGTAGTGTAAATAGTATTCTAACCTGTGTTGTGTTGTAGTGTGAATAGTATTCTAACCTGTGTTGTAGTGTGAATAGTATTCTAACCTGTATTGTGTTGTGTTGTAGTGTGAATAGTATTCTAACATGTGTTGTAGTGTGAATAGTATTCTAACCTGTATTGTGTTGTTGTGTGAGTAGTATTCTAACCTGTATTGTGTTTTGTTGTAGTGTGAATAGTATTCTGACCTGTGTTGCAGTGTGAATAGTATTCTAACCTGTATTGTGTTGTAGTGTGAATAGTATTCTAAACGGTGTTGTAGTGTGAATAGTGTTCTAACCTGTGTTGTGTTGTAGTGTGAATAGTGTTCTAACATGTGTTGTGTTGTAGTGTGAATAGTATTCTAACCTGTGTTGTGTTGTAGTGTGAATAGTATTCTAACCTGTATTGTGTTGTAGTGTGAATAGTATTCTAAACGGTGTTGTAGTGTGAATAGTATTCTAGCCTGTATTGTGTTGTAGTGTAAATACTATTCTAACCTGTGTTGTGTTGTAGTGTTCTAACCTGTGTTGTGTTGTAGCGTGAATAGTATTCTAACCTGTGTTGTGTTATAGTGTTCTAACCTGTGTTGTGTTGTAGCGTGAATAGTATTCTAACCTGTGTTGTGTTGTAGTGTGAATAGTATTCTAACCTGTATTGTAGTGTGAATAGTATTCTAACCTGTATTGTGTTGTAGTGTAAATAGTATTCTAACCTGTGTTGTGTTGTAGTGTAAATAGTATTCTAACCTGTGTTGTGTTGTAGTGTGAATAGTATTCTAACCTGTGTTGTAGTGTGAATAGTATTCTGACCTGTATTGTGTTGTAGTGTAAATAGTATTCTAACCTGTGTTGTGTTGTAGTGTGAATAGTATTCTAACCTGTGTTGTGTTGTTGTGTGAATAGTATTCTAACCTGTGTTGTGTTGTAGTGTGAATAATATTCTAACCTGTGTTGTAGTGTGAATAGTATTCTGACCTGTATTGTGTTGTAGTGTGAATAGTATTCTAAACGGTGTTGTAGTGTGAATAGTATTCTAACATGTATTGTGTTGTAGTGTAAATAGTATTCTAACCTGTGTTGTGTTGTAGTGTAAATAGTATTCTAACCTGTGTTGTAGTGTGAATAGTATTCTAACCTGGGTTGTGTTGTAGTGTGAATAGTATTCTAACCTGTGTTGTAGTGTGAATAGTATTCTGACCTGTATTGTGTTGTAATGTGAATAGTATTCTAAACGGTGTTGTAATGTGAATAGTATTCTAACCTGTATTGTGTTGTAGTGTGAATAGTATTCTAACCTGTATTGTGTTGTAGTGTAAATAGTATTCTAACCTGTGTTATGTTGTAGTGTGAATAGTATTCTAACCTGTATTGTGTTGTAGTGTAAATAGTATTCTAGCCTGTGTTGTAGTGTGAATAGTATTCTGACCTGTATTGTGTTATAGTATTCTAAATGGTGTTGTAGTGTGAATAGTATTCTAACCTGTATTGTGTTGTAGTGTGAATAGTATTCTAACCTGTGTTGTGTTGTAGTGTGAATAGTATTCTAACCTGTGTTGTGTTGTAGTGTGAATAGTATTCTAACCTGTGTTGTAGTGTGAATAGTATTCTAACCTGTGTTGTGTTGTAGTGTGAATAGTATTCTAACCTGTGTTGTGTTGTAGTGTGAATAGTATTCTAACCTGTGTTGTAGTGTGAATAGTATTCTAACCTGTGTTGTAGTGTGAATAGTATTCTAACCTGTGTTGTAGTGTGAATAGTATTCTGACCTGTATTGTGTTGTAATGTGAATAGTATTCTAAACGGTGTTGTAGTGTGAATAGTATTCTAACCTGTATTGTGTTGTAGTGTGAATAGTATTCTAACCTGTATTGTGTTGTAGTGTAAATAGTATTCTAACCTGTGTTGTGTTGTAGTGTGAATAGTATTCTAACCTGTGTGGTAGTGTGAATAGTATTCTAACCTGTATTGTGTTGTAGTGTAAATAGTATTCTAACCTGTGTTGTGTTGTAGTGTGAATAGTATTCTAACCTGTATTGTGTTGTAGTGTGAATAGTATTCTAACCTGTGTTGTGTTGTAGTGTGAATAGTATTCTAACCTGTGTTGTAGTGTGAATAGTATTCTGACCTGTATTGTGTTGTAATGTGAATAGTATTCTAAACGGTGTTGTAGTGTGAATAGTATTCTAACCTGTATTGTGTTGTAGTGTGAATACTATTCTAACCTGTATTGTGTTGTAGTGTGAATAGTATTCTAACCTGTGTTGTGTTGTAGTGTGAATAGTATTCTAACCTGTGTTGTGTTGTAGTGTGAATAGTATTCTAACCTGTATTGTATTGTGTTGTAGTGTGAATAGTATTCTAACCTGTGTTGTAGTGTGAATAGTATTCTAACCTGTATTGTGTTGTAGTGTAAATAGTATTCTAACCTGTGTTGTGTTGTAGTATTCTAACCTGTATTGTGTTGTAGTGTGAATAGTATTCTAACCTGTATTGTGTTGTAGTGTAAATAGTATTCTAACCTGTGTTATGTTGTAGTGTGAATAGTATTCTAACCTGTATTGTGTTGTAGTGTAAATAGTATTCTAACCTGTGTTGTAGTGTGAATAGTATTCTGACCTGTATTGTGTTGTAGTGTAAATAGTATTCTAAATGGTGTTGTAGTGTGAATAGTATTCTAACCTGTATTGTGTTGTAGTGTAAATAGTATTCTAACCTGTGTTGTGTTGTAGTGTAAATAGTATTCTAACCTGTGTTGTGTTGTAGTGTGAATAGTATTCTAACCTGTGTTGTGTTGTAGTGTGAATAGTATTCTAACCTGTGTTGTGTTGTAGTGTGAATAGTATTCTAACCTGTGTTTTAGTGTGAATAGTATTCTAACCTGTGTTGTGTTGTAGTATTCTAACCTGTATTGTGTTGTAGTGTGAATAGTATTCTAACCTGTATTGTGTTGTAGTGTAAATAGTATTCTAACCTGTGTTGTGTTGTAGTGTGAATAGTATTCTAACCTGTATTGTGTTGTGTTGTAGTGTGAATAGTATTCTAACCTGTATTGTGTTGTGTTGTAGTGTGAATAGTATTCTAACCTGTGTTGTAGTGTGAATAGTATTCTAACCTGTATTGTGTTGTAGTGTGAATAGTATTCTAACCTGTATTGTGTTGTAGTGTGAATAGTATTCTGGCCTGTATTGTGTTGTGTTGTAGTGTAAACAGTATTCTAACCTGTTTTGTGTTGTTGCAGACCACAGACTCCTGGTGCCCCCCCACCTTCAGGAGCTGTATTGGATGTACATGAGAGAGCTGGATGAGAGGAACCTGGACAGATCCCTGGACAAGGTCAGCGGGTGCACACTCAAGGTAGACAGCAGAGAACGTGATTGAGATTGAAATCGAGATCAAGCACAGAGACACACAATTCCAACATATAAACATATCCTTCTTCCTGTACCATATGCTGTCTCCAGGAGGGCTCCCTGCCCAAGATCAGTCTACCCAGCCGAAGCCGTGACCCGGGGCAGGACGTGGACTCAGACCAGGAGAGCGTTCGCACCATGGGCTCAGAGACCAGGCATGGCCGGGCCAAGACCCGCAGAAACACCCTGCCACCCATCCTACCTGAACCTGAAGGGTAAGAGGACGGAGGGAGGGAGAGTGAGAGGGTGGGAGAGAGAGGGAGAGTGAGAGGGAGTGGGGATGGGAGAGTGAGTGAAAGAGTGAGAGGGTGGTGTTTGGTTTAGGAAAGAGAAACCCTCCATCTTTTATCCTTTTTAGGAAGGACATTAGTTTAACTGACAATCTTTCTCTCTATCGATCTTTCTCCCTCTCTTGTGCTGTCTCTCTCTCTCCCTCCCTCTCCCTCTCACAGAGACAACAACCATGTGTGTAAGAGCAGTCCCCATGCCAGACAAATGAAACATTCTGCTGTGTTGACCCCTCCTCCCATCCACTTCAACGGCCAGGGGAACAGAGAGGTGAGAACACAGTACCATCCACACTGTGGATATCTACTAGGCCTGATGCAGCATCCAGTTCAACGGCCAGGGGAACAGAGAGGTGAGAACACAGTACCATCCACACTGTGGATATCTACTAGGCCTGATGCAGCATCCACTTCAACGGCCAGGGGAACAGAGAGGTGAGAACACAGTACCATCCACACTGTGGATATCTACTAGGTCTGATGCAGCTCCTGCCATTACACCTGTGGAGACACCATAGTAATGGAGGGTACAGCCATATCAGGGCTAGATTTCTACCAGGTTTCATATCTGCATACTTCCCTATGAGAGTGTGAGTATAATGCCACATGTCCCTTCTCTTCTGTCCTCTCCAGCTGCAGCCATTGGCCCTAGAGACAACTCTGAACTACAGCCACCTCAGCCACAGTGTCAGCAGTCACCTGGACTCCTCCCCTGAGAGCAGCGAGACGGGCCAGGACGTCCCCCTCACACGAAAGGGTAAGAGACCTCCAGGAGCAACAGCAGACGAGAGATACAGGATAGGGAGAACTGCACGGACCACAAATTCATGGATTACAGAATATAGCCAGGGACAATAACATTTACATTTTATTATCTTATCTTAGGTCAGGATGTTGGTGTACTAGATGAGATCATAGTAGAGCCTCTGTCAAATGTCTCCTTTGATTCTACACCTACATTGCTTGCTGTTTGGGGTTTTAGGCTGGGTTTCTGTACAGCACTTTGAGATATCAGCTGACATAAGAAGGGCTTTATAAATACATTTGATTTGATTGATTTGATTTGATTCAACAGAGAGGCAGCAGATCCTCAAAGGGGTTCACAACATTGCAGTGAAGGCTGCTCGCCGCCGCTCCAAAGCCCTGGAAGTGGACGCCCTGCGGCTGCCTCCTCCTCCCTCCCCCCTGGACCCCAAAAAGCACAAGAGCAGCCTGTCTCTGAGTGAGGCGCCCCCTAGGGGCCTGGCCCTGCTCCGCGGCCGGCAGCCCAACCCAGAGCCCCGCCACGACACCTCAGATGAAAACTTATCCAGCAGCACGGGGGAGGAGCCTGTCTCCCAGGGCACCTGGACACGCCCACGTAATTGCCAGCCGGCCTCCAAGAACCCAAACCTCTCCCTCCGCAAGCAGGACTTCGAGGCTCGCTGCCGGAAGAGACGCTCCCGCTCGTTCGAAGTCACAGGTCAAACAGTGAGTAGTGTTCATTATCTAGCTCCCTGAGTAGTATCTAATGATTCAGGACTGTATGTTAGTAGAGTCATCAGCAGCTGTGATTGATCGATTGATCGATTTGACAATTACATAGACATAATGAAGCGGCTCCAGTACATAGCCTACACGATATCAGCCTTAACACACTACCCCTGCCCTCCCCCTGCTCAGCTGTATCAGTCTAAGACAACGGCAGCCCAGCGTATACGCCCGTTGGACAGCACGTCAGACCCCCACCTCCACATCAACGGGCAGCCCCAGGCCCCCCTCTTACGCCCCCAGCACAGAGGGGTCCCTTCTCTCACCAAAGTCCGGCTGCCACACAACAACCACCAAACAGGTCAGCCTCCTTTTACCCACACCTCCACATTAAAAATAATATTGCTGCATGCAGCTATGGTGGGGTTCAAGCCTTATGGCGCCCACTGCACTACCATCAGGACAAATTGGATTCATTGCCCTTGGATATTCCTCACAGTGTAGCTAATTAAATATATCAACACACAGTTCTTAAACAGGGCTCTGTATACAGTTTTTGACTCATGCTTTTTACAGGCCCCATCACAGAGTCCTCCCCAGTCCACCTGAGCAACCTGAAGCGTGTGTCTCAGCTGCGCCAGCCCATGCTCTACACCACGGGCACCGGAGGTCAGCGCACCCGCAGGCACTGAGGGCCTAAAGGCCTACTTCTCCAGGGTCATGTTCATTAGGGCATAGAATGGACATTTTTGCAATGGACAAGAAAAATGAGTCCAGGTAGTCCCTTCCTGTTTTCTTCAGTTTGGTGCCTGATGATCATGACCCAGGGTTTTCTTACACAGGACTTCCCAACACCAGCACTACCCTGACCAGCTGACCCTGAGAATGTTGACTGGACTAGATGGACTGGACTGGAGAAAGCTGGACCTCCAATCTCCACCTTCATGCTCCTGATTGACTCACAGCCCAGTCTAACCCTGGAGCCTTGAGCCCCCTTATGTCCTCTGGCCCGTGACCTCTGACCTGTGACTTCCACACTGGCTGTACATTGAACCCAGAGACCTAGCTTTTCCTCATGCTGATCACTAGTAGGGTGGATGATGCCCCAAGACCTCACCATCACAGACCCCAAAGATCTTCTGTCTGTGACTTTTACTCTTCTGTCTGTGACTTTGTCTTAAATGGCGCCCAAGTTCTATATAGTGCACTACTTTTGACCTGGCCCTGGACAAACGTAGTGCACTATATAGGGAATAGGGTGCCATTTCAGACACAGACTGTGACTGTTTTCTCTGCTCCTCGTTTCCCTGCTCAAGTGGTACTGTGAGTGACCGTTCAGTGGCCACCACTAACCACTACTATGGTCCTGTACACATTCCGGTTCTACAGATGATTTGGCACGGTTGTGATACTAAAGACTTTTTCTGCATACAAATAATTACAAAAGCCTTGTGGACACACTGCATAATAGTTGTTTCTTCTCTCTTCTTTATGAACACGTTTTATAAATAAATATATTCTTTCTACAGCTTATCAGCGTACACCCAATATGTTCCCCCTGTTGATGATGCTTATTATTCATTATGGTTGAACCAAAAGATTACATGTAACAAAAATGTAATTCAATTGGAAACAATTAAATATATATGTAAAATTAAATTAAACAATAATGAATGTTGATGCTACTATTATGTACAATGTATGATAACAATAGCCTAATATATTCTATATGCTGTAAACTATTGTCTTTTAACAGTTTCACTCAATTCATTCTAATTGACTTAATAATTATGACACACCCCTCACTATTGTCATTGGTTGCACTAATTCCACTGTTTGTCTACATAACCTGGTTCAATTATTCTTGACATTACCCTGAAGAAGGCACAGTGATGTCGAAACGTTAAATAAATAAATTACTGGGAGTTTAAATATACAGTGCATTCGGAAAGTTTTCAGACCCCTTGACTTTTTCCACATTTTGTTAGGTTACAGTCTTATTCTAAAATTGATTAAATAGTTTTTTTCCCTCATCAATCTACACACAATACCCCATAATCACAAAGGAAAAACAGGTTCATTGGGTATGACGCTAAAACCATGGCACATCTGTATTTGGGGACTTTCTCCCATTCTTCTCTGCAGATCCTCTTAAGCTCTGTCAGGTTGGATGGGGAGCTGCGCTGCACAGCTATATTCAGGTCTCTCGAATTACTGGGAGTAATCTCTCGAGATGTTCGATTGGGTTCAAGTCCGGGCTCTGGCTGGGCCACTCAAGGACATTCGGAGACTTGTCCCGAAGCCACTCCTGCATTGTCTTGGCTGTGTGCTTAGGGTCGTTGTCCTCTTCGCCCCCGTCTGAGGTCTTGAGCGCTCTGGAGCAGGTTTTGATCATGGATCTCTCTGTACATTGCTCTGTTCATCTTTGCCTCGATCCAGACTTGTCTCCCAGTCCCTGCCGCTGAGAAACATCTCCACAGCATGATGCTGCCACCACTATGCTTCACCGTAGGGATGGTGCCAGGTTTCCTCCAGATGTGATGCTTGGCATTCAGGCCAAAGAGTTTCATCTTGGTTTCATCAGACCAGAGAATCTTGTTTCTCATGGTCTGAGAGTCTATTGGTGCCTTTTGGCAAACTCCAAGCAGGCTGTCATGTGCCTTTTACTGAGGAATGGCTTCCGTCTGGCCACTCTCTCAGAAAGGCCTGATTGGTAAAGTGCTGCAGAGATGGTTGTCCTTCTGGAAGGTTGTCCCATCTCCACAGAGGAACTCTAGAGCTCTGTCAGAGTGACCATCAGGTTCTTGGTCACCTCCCTGACAAAGGCCTTTCTCCCCCAATTAATCAGTTTGGCCGTGCGGCCAGCTCTAGGAAGAATCTTGGTTGTTCCAAACTTCTTCCATTTAAGAATGATGGAGGCCACTGTGTTCTTGGGGACCTTCAATGCTGCAGAAATGTTTTGGTACCCTTCCCCAGATCTGTGCCTCGACACAATCCTGTCTCAAAACTCTATGAACAATTCCTTCGACCTCATGGCCTGGTTTTTGCTCTGACATGCACTGGCAACTGTGGGACCTTATATAGACAGGTGTGTGCCTTTCTAAATCATGTCCAATCAATTGAATTTACCACAGGTGGACTCCAATCAAGTTGTAGGAACATCTCAAGGATGAGCAATAGAAACAGGATGCACCTGAGCTCAATATCGAGTCTCATAGCAAAGGGTCTGAATACTTATGTAAATAAGTTATTTCTGTTTTATATTTTATAAATTTTCAAATATTTCTGAATACCTTTATATAACATTTTAGAACAAGGCTGTAATGTTTAAAAAATTAAAGTCAAGGGGTCTGAATACTTTTCGAATGCACTGTATCTATGCATAGTCATTTTACCCCTACCTACATGTACAAATGACCTCGACTAACCTGTACCCCCTCACATTGACTCCGTACCGGTAGCCCCTGTATATAGCCTCGTTATTGTTATGTAATTTTGTGTTACTTTTTATTTTATTTTTTACTTTAGTTTATTTAGTATATGGGGGGGCCCAGGACCGAGTTTGGGAAACCCTGCCATAAACAATCCATCTGTACAGTCACAACATGAGCACACCAGTTAACTGCATGGCTACAAAGTGAACTCGGTAGACAGGACACACTCCACAAAGTGTTTTTGAGAAGTTTTATTTTGAAAGATAAACAAGTTATTCAACAGTACTGGTGTGATCCATAACAGGTGTCTAGACATGAACATGGGCCTATGTCCTAGAGTCATTTGGCTGTCATAGGTATAGATTACATGTCAGCATATTGTTTTCATAAGAGTGGAAGTGCTGAATGTACCTGCTAGGATTGGATTAGTTTACCTCACATTGGCAGGCAGGCAGCAGGCTGTGTTCTAACACATGCAGCAGTCGTGTGTGTACTTGTGCATGCACTATCTAATTGTAAGGGGTTTTATAGTACCGTTGTCTTGGGTCAATGGGAATGTATTTCCACTAGTGGAGGCGGCTGAGGGGAGGACGTTTCATAATAATGGCTGGAACAGGGTTAATGGAATGGCATCAAACACATAGAAACTATGTGTTTGATATCCCTCCACTACTTCTGCTGCAGCCATTACCACGAGCCCGTCCTCCCCAATTCAACCTCCTGTAGTTTCCACATAATGACGCCAACACAAACATGCGTGACTTTGTAGGCTATTAGCTTTTGTTTGTTGACATTTATCAAAGAAAGAAAAACAATTAGCTTAGCTGTCCAATGAAAATATTTAGGCTTCAGAAATAAAAAATTTATTGAACATTAAATCAGAATGAGCAAAATACCTAGAAATGTTGTAATAACAAAGTCATGATCAAATCTTTCCTGCACGTTTCTCTGCTGAACTTCATTATACAACTACACACTACTTTTCGATCTCTGTTCTTTCTCGTCCCTCCTGCTCCGTGCATTGTGAAACACGTGCAGTCCAAATTACATAATCCAAACATCAAGAGCTGCGGTCTGAGCGGCCAAACCACATAAATAGTGCCACAACAATTTCAGGGATTGGTCCATATGCGACCAATCACAAAAATCACAAACGCTCTTCAGATTAGTGGGCGTGGCCTCCAGGGTTTGGAGCTCTGTCATGAGTGAGAAAGCTTGTCCGTCTGTTCCTGAGCCATAGAAAAGTCCTATTGACACTGAATCCTATTTCCATAATTTGCAATGTATGTTTTTGACATTCTTAGAATGGTTTGAAATAGAATTGACATTTTACATTGTGAGAATTATATTTTTGCTCAGTTGTTGTTCCGTATGCAATATATGTAAAATGAGACCTATTAGAGTTTTTAGGAGGTTTTCCTGTGCCTGAGACACAGACACACACACACACACACATACATACACACACAACCATCTCTTAGCATGGCTTGACCTCAATGGCCTGACTTGCTGATGCATCTTGAACTTAAATCTAGAAATGAAAACAAATACTATTAAAATAGGAAAATGGGCAAACATGAGTAATGGAAATTTATGAATAAATGAATGACTGAATGTTTCCATTTTGAAGAAAACAATATATGAGCTGTCCCTATATGAGCAGTTGACAGAGTATTAATAGGAGCCAGTAGTAATTTCCTTCTCCTGACCCATGGCCCAGTGATTTGTGTCTATCCAAGATGTGTACTTTCAAATAATATATACCAAGGAAAAGTTAGACGCTGAGAGAGAGAGAGCTTTATCAACCTACTTCCATCTCTATCATGCTCCGTCCACAACAAGAAATATGTGTTTTCTCTAATGCATGCATACATCATCAACATTTTTTTCTGCAGTTTGAATATCTTATTCTGAGTAGAAAAAATAATGGATACTGTTCAAATTCTGAATCTCAAAATAATGCCCCCCCCCCCCCCCCCCCCCCTGCACAGTATCCAAGACTAAACAACTAGGCCATGCAAGGTTCATGGATTCATTTTTTCACCTTTTTCCTGCTCCCATACTAAATAATCCTGTATATCTAGGGTATTTTGGTCTATTCAGCCCCAGACGAGTGTCTGTGTCACAGGATTACCGAGAGTGCAGGACAGGATTTATCCCTGATGTAACTTGTCTATCTCTATCTGTTTGTTTATTGTGTGTGTGTGTGTGCATGCGTGTGTGTTCGTACGTATATTCATATGTCCTTGCTTGCCGGTCTTTTTGCTTTCTGTTGTTGTCCTCTCTGCTGATTTGGCCTCAAATTCAGGTCACAGTATATACCTTAGCCACTGTGACACCATGGCATTAGGGACAGATTTAAGAACCCCCAAAATCCTAACCTAATTAGGGGAAACCACATACTGTAACACCTTAGATCAGTGTATAAGGAAATGGCACCCTATTCCCTAGTGCACTACTATTGACCAGGGCCCATAGGTCTCTGGTCAAGTGTAGTGCACAATATAGGGAATAGGGTGCCATTTGGGATATATATAGGCCTTATGTCAACTTCAACCTACTCTGTATGGGGTGGTGACCTACTGACCTACTGTGCCTCAGGTTGTTTGTACATCACTTCATTTTTTAGATGAGTGTGATTGCCTAGCATTCTAGCTATACATTCTATAATATGTTTTGTCCTTAACTCTTAGAGCATGACACGAGGAAACAGAAAATTACATTATATTTCAAGTCTGTACATTTCCCTAGATCCTGCCATCCAGGTGCAACAAGGCGATACAGACAAAGACAATAACGATATAACTGTCCCCTCTAGTGGCTGTGTGACCGGACTCAGTACTTTTTTCATAGTTTCATGTTGAGAGGTTGTATGTTATGCCCATATTGATGCAAAAGTCCTGTTTATAAACATGAAATAGTATGTATTTAGTATTGTTAGTTCTATTTTTTGATTCAGTGTATCAGTCTTTCTACATACAAAGTAACACTTGAATAATTTCCAAAGACCAATGCGCCCTCCCATTTTTATGTGACCTGCGCAGGGTTGCTAGGAGAAATGATGTCACAAGCGAATGCCAGCCCACAGTGGAAGAAATTCCTACAGTGGAGAAGAGGCTATTTTTATTTTTTAGAAGGCTTCCATCAAAATCCGTCTCCATCGTTCTTGATTTTGGGAAGGATGATATCAAAAACAGCTAGAACATAATCTACACATTCTAAGCTTTCAGGCAATAACAATATCGTGGTGTTCCGAAGAAAATATAGATATAAAAGGAATGGGGAAAGTTGGATTGTTACAGAAGGAACTTGATCTTCTGGGATTCATGGGGAGGGGGGGCGTCTGAATAAAGGGGTTTGTAATTCCAGCAAAGTAAGGTGATATTTGGGGTGGTTTGGTAACCAAAAAGAGCAACAACACCAAGGTTTACTTTTTTTTTTCTCTCAAAGCAACACATTCTGAAGGTTGCTTCGTAAGAATAACATTGAACCATGGAATTGAGAGTGGGAAACCGATACAGGCTGGGCAGGAAAATTGGAAGTGGATCTTTTGGAGACATCTATTTGGGTGAGTAGCTAGCTAACGAAAATGTCATCAATATTACACAACGTTACCGTAGGTTGGCTAACGTCAATTGAACATTTTAAACTAGCTAACGTTAGCTAGCTACCATATACACCGTCTCTAACCTGCTAACCTAGCTCGCTACCTTGCTAACATTAATCCAAACCAGCTAGCTAGCTACGTTAGCTGGCCAGCTGATGGGAATTTGCAAATATATTATTGGTTAGCATGAACATAACACAAACTGTAAATTCCCAGCACCTATTGTCCCCTTGGCAAGGCAATAACTTTAGCTAGCTACGTTGGCCACGATCCAGATAGATAGCTAACCTGAGCTTGGATCACGAATGAGAGGCTTTTTGAAAATGTATAAGTTAGCTAGTTCACTTCACAAACCGACCGAACAAGTCACCCACCCCAATAGAGTTTGCCAGTAGTCATCCCATCTGTCAGTTCATTTCAAGGGCTGGAGGGCAGTTAGCTAGCTGCAGTAGAGCTAGCCAAATGTCCTTCCCAAGCAGTTGCACTCGTATAGGATGAAGCCCTTTATCTGCTTCCCTAGATCCAGATTAGCTCGTGGATACCATTTCTCTGCGTCCCGTATGAAGGAAGTTATAGGTAGTTTAGCCAGCCAATGCTAACTAGCGTTAGCACAATGATTGGAAGTCTATGGAATCTAACATGCTAGCAGTTGCCATAGACCTCCAGTCATTGCGCTAACGCTAGTTAGCAACTTCCTTCAAACTGCACACAGAGACATAAATGGTATCCACGAGTTAATCTGGCTCTAGGGAAATAGATAAAGGGGCTTCAATGCCAAAATCCTGAAGTATCCCTTTAAGAGTTGTGTTGACATCTAGCTGTTTGTTGGTTGTTTTTTAGTGTGTTGTGTATGTGGCCCTGTGGTTTTTGCAGTCAGCTGGTAACTGAAATTACATTCTGATATGTTATCACCTCCAGGGTTGAGCTCACAGACCTTTGTCATAAGGTACGATGAACACTTCCTGCATTTTGCATGAGTCAATTTGAATCTTGTCATGCCATAACTGTAATGGTGTTGTTACAATGCTGATATGCTTCCTGGAGTGAAGTCATGTTTTTTTTTCTTTGGGTAGGCCTAATATTCCTCCCCATGTTGAATGCTGAATAGGTTTTACTGGACCCAATCCAATGTTTGAATTTGGTGTATGTTCTGTCCTCATTGTAGGTGTGTTCAGTTGTCCACAGGAATTCCTCTGGTTGAGTTGAAGCAGGAACAGCCACAGGGTTGGACATGATTCTCCAGCTTCTTGGCACTACTCTAGTTAGTGTATACAGGCAGAAAGAGCTTTTTGTTTACGTGGATGACATCAGTGAAGCTTCTAACAGCCATGTCATTGTTTCACAAACCGTCAGTGTGTAACATATGAGAAAGTCAGATCAGATTATAACCCCCACTACTGCCCTGTCTGTGGTAGCCTGTCACGAGTCACAACACCCCAGCCCTCCACCCTGCCCCTTTTCTAAACAAATAGGTCTAAACTCCATGTAAGTCGAAAAGGTTGCTTGACTTGCTTCTCAGTTGAATTTTTGTTTTTGAAAGGCTTGGGTCATTTGGATACTGACTAGACACTGTTGCAGATGTTATTCCAATCTGTGAGTTGTTTAACACTAGGGCTGTCACTGTCTTGCAATTTTCAGTTACGGTAATTGGCCAGGCCAATGAATAGTCATCGACCACCACTGGCTGCAAAAGAAACATATGGCTTTTCTCTGCAACTTTACTATTACTATTACACTTTGTTATTATCAGTAGCACTTTTTTATTATTTTATCAGATTAAAGAGATGAAATCCAGACGGGCTTGTTTTAGGAAACTTTCTGAATAGACATAGAGAATTAGTCAACTCGTCCACACAACCCACCCACCTGAAAGAACACATCAATCAAAGCCACATGCAGTGCATATCACTCAGACACTGAAGCAAACCACATTTCTCCTTTCCCAAAAATGCATTAAAAACCTTACCTTAGCTTAATCCTTTCTGTAGGATTTTTTTTTTTTTAACACTTTACATTATGGGATAATGTCATATAAATTGACGAGGAAAGTTTTTTTTAAGGGGGGTATATAGACAGCTATATAGACAGCTGTGGTGGGCATGAAGATGAATTTAACAATCATTAGACAATAGAAACATGTCAAATCAAATTTTATTGGTCACATACACATGGTTAGCAGATGTTAATGTTTTGTGTAGCGAAATGCTTGTGCTTCTAGTTCCGACAGTGCAGTAATATCTAACAATTTCACAACAACTACCTTATACACACAAGTGTAAAGGGATGAATATGTACATATAAATATATGAATGAGCGATAGCTGTGCGGCATAGGCAAGATGCAGTAGATGGTATAGAGTACAGTATATACATATGAGATGAGTAATGTAGGGTATGTAAACATTATATGAAGTGGCATTGTTTAAAGTGGCTAGTGATACATTTATTACATCAATTTTTCCATTATTAAAGTGGCTGGAGTTGAGTCTGTATGTTGGCAGCAGCCACTCAATGTTAGTGATGGCTGTTTAACAGTCTGATGGCCTTGAGATAGAAGCTGTTTTTCAGTCTCTCGGTCCCTGCTTTGATGCACCTGTACTGACCTCCCCTTCTGGATGATAGCGGGGTGAACAGGCAGTGGCTCGGGTGGTTGATGTCCTTGATGATCTTTTTGGCCTTCCTGTGACATCGGGTGGTGTAGGTGTCCTGGAGGGCTGGTAGTTTGTCCCCGGTGATGCGTTGTGCAGACCTCACTACCCTCTGGAGAGCCTTACGGTTGTGGGAGGAGCAGTTGCCGTACCAGGCGGTGATACAGCCTGACAGGATGCTCTCGATTGTGCATCTGTAAAAGTTTGTGTTTTCGGTGACAAGCCAAATTTCTTCAGCCTCCTGAGGTTGAAGAGGCGCTGTTGTGCCTTCTTCACCACGCTGTCTGTGTGGGTGGACCATTTCACTTTGTCAGTAATGTGTACGCCGAGGAACTTAACTTTCCACCTTCTCCACTACTGTCCCGTCGATGTGGATAGGTAGGGGCTCCCTCTGCTGTTTCCTGAAGTCCACGATCATCTCCTTTTGTTGACGTTGAGTGTGATGTTATTTTCCTGACACCACACTCGAAGGCCCTCACCTCCCTGTAGTCTGTCTCGTCATTGTTGGTAATCAGGCCTACCACTGTAGTGTCGTCTGCAAACTTGATTGAGTTGGAGGCGTGCATGGCCACGCAGTCATGGGTAAACGGGGAGTACAGCAGAGGGCTGAGAACACACCCTTGTGGGGCCCCAGTGTTGAGGATCAGCGGGGTGGAGATGTTGTTTCCTACCCTCACCACTTCGGGGGGCGGCCCGTTAAAGTCCAGGACCCAGTTGCACAGGATGGGTTTGAGACCCAGGGTCTCGAGCTTAATGACGAGTTTGGAGGGTACTATGGTGTTAAATGCTGAGCTGTAGTCAATGAACAGCATTCTTACATAGGTATTCCTCTTATCCAGATGGGTTAGGGCAGTGTGGTTGTGTCGTCTGTGGACCTATTGGGGCGGTAAGCAAATTGGAGTGGGTCTAGTGTATCAGGTAGGGTGGAGGTGACATGATCCTTGACTAGTCTCTCAAAGCACTTCATGATGACAGTAGTGAGTGCTACGGGGTGATAGTCGTTCAGCTCAGTTACCTTAGCTTTCTTGGGAACAGGAACAATGGTGGCCCTCTTGAAGCATGTGGGCGCAGCAGACTGGGATAGGGATTGATTGAATATGTCCGTAAACACACCAGCCAGCTACTCTGCGCATGCTCTGAGTAAAACACGCGTGGCTAGGGATGCTGTCTGGGCCGGCAGTCTTGCGAGGGTTAACCCGTTTTAAATGTTTTACTCACATTGGCCACGGTGAAGGAGAGCCCACAGGTTTTGGAAGCGGGCCTTGTCAGTGGCACTGTATTGTCCTCAAAACGAGCAAAGAAGTTGTTTAATTTGTCTGGGAGCAAGACGTCTGTGTCTGCGACGGGGCTGGTTTTCTTTTTGTAATCCGTGATTGACTGTAGACCCTGCCACATACGTCTCGTATTTGAGCCGTTGAATTGCGACTCTACTTTCTCTAAACTGACGCTTAGCTTGTTTGATTTCCTTGCTGAGGGAATAGCTACACTGTTTGTATTCGGTCATGTTTCCGGTCGCCTTGCCATGATTAAAAGCAGTGGTTCGCGCTTTCAGTTTTGCGCAAATGCTGCCATCAATCCACGGTTTTTGGTTAGGGAAGGTTTTAATAGTCACCGTGGGTACAACATCACCGATGCACTTGCTAATAAACGTGCACACAGCCTGTCCATAGCCTCGTGATCAGCCTGTCCATAGCCTCGTGATCAGCTGTTAATACATTTTTGTGAAGCAATGGGTGGTTATGTTGGCACTCTTTTAATTTGAGGGCATTATCTAAATCTGTGCAACCACTTATTGATAAGGGTAAACTCTGGTGGATATTTGTCTTTTAGGGTTGCCTATAGCACAGATGCTCGCCTAGCTTCACTTTACCAGGCGTATAATATAATAGGTTATACGAATGGTGCATTAATATATTAACTTCTAACTTACGCATCTCTGTCTTCACTGTTCCCTTGCACAATTCACGCATCTCCGCTGGCAACTCCACTGGCCTCTCTTCCCCCTCTCTAACTCTTGAACGAGTAGCCTATAAGCCAGGGATCTCCAACCTTTTCTAGCATGAGAGCTACTTTTAAAAAATGAAACATGTCGCAAGCTTCTTTTTTTTTTTTTTGCTTTCAAATAGGAACATTCTCTTTTCTCCTGCAACGCCTCCCTGGAATAAGTAGTGCACTGTGTTCTGTCAAAATACCTGGTCAAATCATGGTTAATTAACAACTCTAAGGGACAGGGGGGGCTATAAAATCAGATTTTCGTCCCCCCCAAATTCTGATATTTTCACATTGTTTTGTTTTATTTTTCCTGGTTTTAGATTTTAGTTTTTCACTCGCAATTACAGTTCTTAGCAAAACAACGACATTGGATGTTCTGATTCGATGTTTAAATCACATCACAAAATCTTTTTTGGGGGGTGCGTCTGGAATAAAACAAAATTGATTTGAGTGTAATTCCCCTTTAATTGGGCCTCTGGCCCTTTTTAATTGTGCATTTAGTGAGTGAGGAATGTGCCTTCTAATGTGCCGGTCTAGAAATGTTTCTGTACTGCTGCTGCTATAAGCGTAGCGTGTAAAGTGCTGGTTTCATGAGTTGAAATTAAAGATGCCAAAAATGTTCCATACGCACAAAAAGCTTATCTCAATGTTGTTCACAAATTTGTTTACATCCCTGTTAGTGAGCATTTCTCCTTTGCCAAGATAATCCATCCACCTGACAGGTGTGGCATATCAGGAAGCTGATTAAACAGCATGATCATTACACAGGTCCACCTTGTGCTGGGATAATAAAATTCCACTCTCTAAAATGTGTAGTTTTGACACACAACACAATGCCACAGATGTCTCAAGTTAAGGGTGTGTGCAATTAGCATGCTGACTGCAGGAATGTCCACCAGAGCTGTTGCCAGAGAATTGAATGTTAATTTCTCTACCATAAGCTGCCTCCGTTGTTTTAGAGAATTTGTCAGTACGTCCGACCGGCCTCACAACCGCAGACCACATGTAACCACGCCAGCCCAGGACCTCCACATCCGGCTTCTTCAACTGCGGGATTGTCTGAAAGGAGAGTGGGGGATGCTGAGGAGTATTTCTCTCTGTAATAAAGCCCTTTTGTGGGGCTTTGGCTGAGCCTGGCTCCCAGACCCACCCATGGATGCGCCCCTGCCCAGTGAAGTGAAATCCATAGATTAGGGCCTAATTTATTTAAATTGACTATGTGAACGGTAACACAGTAAAATCTTTTAAATTGTTGGATGTTGCATTTATATTTTTGTTCAGTGTAGATACAAATGATATACATACTCATGATCTACTTCTTCCAGGTAAGCCTACTTTGCAGTTAACATTTTAATTGCGAAGGTTTTTGTTTTTTCCTTCAGCCCACACAGGTTATCACATCAACTGGCTACACAAATGCGCACTACAGATGGGCAATATTGCTGGAAATTGGCAGATATTGTTAGGTTTGGCTTTTTAAGCCAATAGTGGCTAACCAGGGGTGGGATAATGTCAATTAGATAGTTGCTGGGAAATTGCGGTGTGTGACTTGTGAGATTTGTTTGCGAAAGTTTAAGATAAACATGAGAAATTGCATATACTTTTGGAATTGTTTGGCGAACTACTCATAGGTGGGCTTTGACCTGTTGGAGACCCCTGCTATAGACAATGAACAGCAATATAGTTTAAAACGTATTTGTTTTTAAACTAATAGGTTTATTGGTGGAGAGACGCATCGATCGACCATATTGCTTGCTGAATGGCTATAAAATAGGCTACAGC
This sequence comes from Salvelinus namaycush, assembly GCF_016432855.1. Classification (NCBI taxonomy): domain Eukaryota; kingdom Metazoa; phylum Chordata; class Actinopteri; order Salmoniformes; family Salmonidae; genus Salvelinus; species Salvelinus namaycush. The sequence continues at coordinate 72,611,032 of NC_052310.1, forward strand.
ATTGTCAATGAACTGTCAGGATAATTGATGGCGAGCGCGACGTGTAGCCTAGCTCTAGTGTGATGTGATCACATTGGCTAAATTGATACCTTGCTGCACTTATTCATTGCAAATGTAAATCACAGGCAGAGAGAAATTGAGTGAATTCACACAACAAACCCACAGACCTCTGTGGCAGTGCGCGGCCTGTCAGTGACAGTGTCCCAGATAATAATTTATATTGGTCAACAGCTTATTCGCTTGCGAAAAGATCCATTTAAAAAATCCAACATTTCCCGAATAAATAATTGACGGATTGTGGCAGGACGATATTTTGCAATTGGTGTGAAAGGCGTCATAAACAAGATGTGCCTATATAAGGGTTTCCGTTAAGAAAATGTAGGGCCGGACATTCAACCGGAAGCATTTTAATTGACCTACATTTGAGAAATTTACCGAACCCCTAAGCATTGGGTGCGTAACCTGGTAAAGGCGTCCACCCACGGTGCTCAGAATGACAAATCACATTTAGATTATGGTAATTCATTTTACACAGAACATGCAAATCGAGGATGCAATGACGTGTGTCCTTACTTCGCACTTTGAAGATAAGAACTGTCCACATGTACTTTTCCTCAGCCAACAACACAGTACCAAACCGCAAAATCACCAGCCTATGCATAGGCGGTGCGTGAGTTTCAAGTTTGGGGAAGCACATTTTCACCATTAAAAATGCACCTTTATAATAAATCATTCCATGCATCATCGCATTTGCAGACATATGTAAGAGCCTTCTATTTGTAATTTGATAGTCATAATTTAGGATCATATAATTCAATCACTGTTCGCAAAAAATATATATTTCAATGCATGGCTGTGTGCGGCTGGCGTAGATGCCTGGGCTATAGGCTATATCAGATACGTTTCTTTCGTTGCACGGGAAAAGGCATTATTTCATGCAATTCAACTACACTTTATATGACTGGAGACATTAGCAGCATCTTTTTTTTATATATATACGACAAATTACAGGGTAGCCAAATCTGCTGACAGATGTTGACCATGTAATAGGCCTATGAGAAGGGGAGACACTCATATAATATGACGTCCATCTAAACTGGAGGAGGAAATGATTGTCCAAAAACGAACTTAAGTTGCACTGACCAAACAATGATAAGAGTGACTATGCGCAGTGCGCACTCACCTTGGATTTGGCCTATGCTCTCCACTGGTGCCAATAAGATAGGCTATAGGCCTGCTGTTGTTCGCTCAATTAAGTTGATAATTTTGATAACTAAAAGACAGGTTAGTCTTTTTCATTGTCTTCTCAGTAATGGCCATTTTGTTTTCCTGCGATTGAATTGTGAAATTTTGCGATATGCCTGGCTGGACCTGTACTTTTCACTGACCGTCGCAGCTCAACAATCTTCTATTTGTTATTTGCCGCACGCGCAATTGTTGCCTTTCCTTCCGACTGTAGGCAATGCGATTCAATACAATCCACAACTAATTTTTCTTTTAAGGGGAAGCTAATTATCCTCTGGCCAAAGTATGCTTTAGTAGCCTGTTTTCAATTATTTTATTTATTCATGTATAGACAGGAGTAGGCTTATTATGCCATATAATTTTGCCAATTAAATTAGGGAAAGCTTAGCTAGTATTTGTTTTTTCTTCCTAATTATTTTAACCAAAATAATGGACTTGAGAAAGGGCCTTTACTGAAAATAGGCCTTTTGCAGTATTTAAATCATGACAGGAGCATCTAATTCTTATTAAAGAGCCAGATAGTTTCCTAAAGTATCCTTTATGAATGGACATAGGCCTATAAAGCGAATCATCGAACTCCCAATCACACCCCGCAAAAGGACCCATAAACGCGGGTTTGGATAGGATTGTCCATTTGACACATTGTAGGAGCCAGAACAACCTTGTCGACTGCTGTTGAATAATTAATAGACACATCCAACTTTTTTTAAGACTGCTTTATTTACTAGTAAGAAATGAAAATATGCATTGTATAAAATTTAAAAAAAAGTCCACATCAAACTTTTCTTTTAGGCTTCTGCAACCCCGCTAGCTGCTGGAGCATCAAACAGTTTGAAAGAGATGTATACGAAGTTAGCAGAACTGCTTATAATTGTTAGTAAACACTCCAGCTATTAGATTAAGTTGATCTATTAGATTAAGTTGATCTATACAAAATTAATGTAGGCCTATTTTAAACAGTTTTGATGGCTATTTTATTATCATGCTGGTCTTCATCCATAAATGTCAATTACAGGGTTATTCAATTACTGTCACAGTCCTATTAAATGCACTGTTTGTGCATATTCAGGTTCAAAGACACTCACTGACTTTTGGAAAAGTAGATTTATTTTGTCCTTGCATGGCTCCAGTTTAATTTATGGTCAATATATAAATTGTGTTGCAGATGAGAAACCTCATGTCCAACTCCAATGAAACTCAATGTTCCAACTCAACAGACATGAAGTGTAATGGAATTGCCCCAACCGTGCACCACTGAGTGTAAGGCTGAGTGTATGTTTTTAATGAGTCGTGACTGTGAAATAGGAGACGTGTAGTGATAAGGCCATCCAGCCCACCCCACCCGCACCGAACCACTTAGGATATAGTGTGGGTGTTTTGCTTTTGACACCCTAGCTGGATTGCATAACCAGACCAAACATCTATATCACTCTCCTAGGCCACATGAAACATTCTCACACCGAAAGACTTATGTTGAGTTCATATAGTTTGACTGTACCACGTGAAGTACAATTTGTTCATTTCTAGAGCATGCAGACTTGACTGCCAATTTTGTGGATAAAAAAAAACACTGCATTTGCTCAATGCTCATGAAGTCATCCATGTTTTGGAAGGCTAAACTGTTATGCCATGGGGAAAAAATTAACGTGTCAGTCCTAAGTGCCTAGTTCTTATCCATTGTAATGGGAGAGACAGAATATTATTTCAGCCAGGGAATGGATTAGTCTCCATCCCAGGTCAGCTGTGTTCCTGTGTACTCTTCAGGTGATTGGGGGGAGGGTGTTCATCCTACTCACATACAGAGGGGAATGGGAAGCTCCAGTCAGCTGTAATTCCCTCAGATTAATGCAGCCCCCTTTATGTAACCACATGTACGATTCATCCAACATGTTATTGTGTGTTCATGGAGGTGTTAAGTGCTTTTCAGGAGAGGGTCTGAGTCATTCACTGGCTGGTGGCTCTGTTGTGTAGCTGACGCTCGCTTAGAGTTCCACACGTGGACTGTAGCCTACTTTTGAAATGAAATGTCAGATTTATAAAGCTCCCGTTTCCCACTGCTAGCACACAGGCAGCAAATGTGCACATCTTCAATGCATTTTTTGACTTGTAGCTTTTGCAAGCTGCCCAAAGAGAAGTAGGCCCAGTACTAAAGTAGAAGAATAGAGAAGTAGGCCCAGTACTAAAGTAGGAGAATAGAGAAGTAGGCCCAGTACTAAAGTAGGATTCTGGTCAAGCATGCTGGCAGTACTCCTCACAAGGAAACGTTAAGATTACAGTTAAAGTTGGTTTGTTTACCTGTTTGAGTTGCATTCTTTTGTGACTGGTATGATATGAATGGGACTTGGTGTATATGCCCCGTCTACATTTTAGTAATTTAGCAGACACTCTTAACCATAATGGCTCTTGTAAGTCGCTCTGGTTAAGTGTCTTGCTCAAGGGTACATCGGCAGATTTTTCACCTATCTGCCGCAATGTTCAGTCAGCAGGGGCTTGCACATCACCAGGCCCATGAGTTTCCCCTCCCTTACTGGTCAGGTAAAACTGTCCAGGCCCTAGTCCTTTATAGGCCTAAATCATACTCTGAACTGAAAGCAATAACACCCCTGGTGGCTCTTTATCCATCTACATACATTTGTATTGACAATCTTTCCTCTTTCTACTCCAGGCACAGACATCTCAGTGGGAGAGGAGGTGGCCATTAAACTGGAATGTGTGAAGACCAAACACCCTCAGCTCCACATAGAGAGTAAGATCTACAAGATGATGCAGGGAGGAGGTGAGACATGGGTCTGAAACATTATACATGGGCCAGGCTGTGGCTATCAGTCTCTCTTTCCCCATCTCCCCCTTCTATCTACACCCTTCATCTTCCTTCTCACCCTATTTCCCCCAATGTTAATGTGGTTTTCACATCGCTGGACAAGCAGGCAGGCAGGCAGTCATCCACATGAGTCAGTCATGCCAGCCAGCAGCCTGAGCGAATAAAGACTCAGTGGAACCTGTCATCAGATCACAGAGCCAGAGAAACAGCACTTGTGTGGGATAGGTATCACATAAGAAATCATGTTAAACCCAATAAAGAATGGGATTTCCTTTCCCTACAGTGGGCATCCTTATAAATCACTCTCACCTCCATTCCCTACAGTGGGCATCCTTATAAATCACTCTCTCCCTTCCATTCCCGACAGTGGGCATCCTTATAAATCACTCTCTCTCCTCCATTCCCTACAGTGGGCATCCTTATAAATCACTCTCCCTTCCATTCCCTACAGTGGGCATCCTTATAAATCACGCTCTCCCTTCCATTCCCTACAGTGGGCATCCTTATAAATCACTCTCCCTTCCATTCCCTACAGTGGGCATCCTTATAAATCACTCTCTCCCTTCCATTCCCTACAGTGGGCATCCTTATAAATCACTCTCCCTTCCATTCCCTACAGTGGGCATCCTTATAAATCACTCTCCCTTCCATTCCCTACAGTGGACATCCTTATAAATCACTCTCCCTTCCATTCCCTACAGTGGGCATCCTTATAAATCACTCTCTCCCTTCCATCCCCTACAGTGGGCATCCTTATAAATCACTCTCTCCTCCATTCCCTACAGTGGGCATCCTTATAAATCACTCTCCCTTCCATCCCCTACAGTAGGCATCCTTATAAATCACTCTCTCCCTTCCATTCCCTACAGTGGGCATCCTTATAAATCACTCTCTCCCTTCCATTCCCTACAGTGGGCATCCTTATAAATCACTCTCACCTCCATTCCATACAGTGGGCATCCTTATAAATCACTCTCTCCTCCATTCCCTACAGTGGGCATCCTTATAAATCACTCTCTCCTCCATTCCCTACAGTGGGCATCCTTATAAATCACTCTCTCCTCCATTCCCTACAGTGGGCATCCTTATAAATCACTCTCCCTTCCATTCCCTACAGTGGGCATCCTTATAAATCACTCTCTCCTCCATTCCCTACAGTGGGCATCCTTATAAATCACTCTCTCCTCCATTCCCTACAGTGGGCATCCTTATAAATCACTCTCCCTTCCATTCCCTACAGTGGGCATCCTTATAAATCAGTCTCTCCCTTCCATTCCCTACAGTGGGCATCCTTATAAATCACTCTCCTCCATTCCCTACAGTGGGCATCCTTATAAATCACTCTCCCTTCCATTCCCTACAGTGGGCATCCTTATAAATCACTCTCTCCTCCATTCCCTACAGTGGGCATCCTTATAAATCACTCTCCCTTCCATTCCCTACAGTGGGCATCCTTATAAATCACTCTCTCCTCCATTCCCTACAGTGGGCATCCTTATAAATCACTCTCCCTTCCATTCCCTACAGTGGGCATCCTTATAAATCACTCTCCCTTCCATTCCCTACAGTGGGCATCCTTATAAATCACTCTCCCTTCCATTCCCTACAGTGGGCATCCTTATAAATCACTCTCACCTCTATTCCCTACAGTGGGCATCCTTATAAATCACTCTCCCTTCCATTCCCTACAGTGGGCATCCTTATAAATCACTCTCCCTTCCATTCCCTACAGTGGGCATCCTTATAAATCACTCTCCCTTCCATTCCCTACAGTGGGCATCCTTATAAATCACTCTCCCTTCCATTCCCTACAGTGGGCATCCTTATAAATCACTCTCCCTTCCATTCCCTACAGTGGGCATCCTTATAAATCACTCTCCCTTACATTCCCTACAGTGGGCATCCTTATAAATCACTCTCACCTCCATTTCCTACAGTGGGCATCCTTATAAATCACTCTCACCTCTATTCCCTACAGTGGGCATCCTTATAAATCACTCTCCCTTCCATTCCCTACAGTGGGTATCCTTATAAATCACTCTCCCTTCCATTCCCTACAGTGGGCATCCTTATAAATCACTCTCACCTCCATTTCCTACAGTGGGCATCCTTATAAATCACTCTCTCCTCCATTCCCTACAGTGGGCATCCTTATAAATCACTCTCACCTCTATTCCCTACAGTGGGCATCCTTATAAATCACTCTCACCTCTATTCCCTACAGTGGGCATCCTTATAAATCACTCTCCCTTCCATTCCCTACAGTGGGTATCCTTATAAATCACTCTCTCCTCCATTCCCTACAGTGGGCATCCTTATAAATCACTCTCCCTTCCATTCCCTACAGTGGGCATCCTTATAAATCACTCTCACCTCTATTCCCTACAGTGGGCATCCTTATAAATCACTCTCTCCCTTCCATTCCCTACAGTGGGCATCCTTATAAATCACTCTCCCTTCCATTCCCTACAGTGGGCATCCTTATAAATCACTCTCACCTCCATTCCCTACAGTGGGCATCCTTATAAATCACTCTCTCCCTTCCATTTCCTACAGTGGGCATCCTTATAAATCACTCTCTCCCTTCCATTCCCTACAGTGGGCATCCTTATAAATCACTCTCTCCCTTCCATTCCCTACAGTGGGCATCCTTATAAATCACTCTCCCTTCCATTCCCTACAGTAGGCATCCTTATAAATCACTCTCTCCCTTCCATTCCCTACAGTGGGCATCCTTATAAATCACTCTCTCCCTTCCATTCCCTACAGTGGGCATCCTTATAAATCACTCTCTCCTCCATTCCCTACAGTGGGCATCCTTATAAATCACTCTCTCCCTTCCATTCCCTACAGTGGGCATCCTTATAAATCACTCTCTCCCTTCCATTCCCTACAGTGGGCATCCTTATAAATCACTCTCTCCCTTCCATTCCCTACAGTGGGCATCCTTATAAATCACTCTCTCCCTTCCATTCCCTACAGTGGGCATCCTTATAAATCACTCTCTCCCTTCCATTCCCTACAGTGGGCATCCTTATAAATCACGCTCTCCCTTCCATTCCCTACAGTGGGCATCCTTATAAATCACGCTCTCCCTTCCATTCCCTACAGTGGGCATCCTTATAAATCACGCTCTCCCTTCCATTCCCTACAGTGGGCATCCTTATAAATCACGCTCTCCCTTCCATTCCCTACAGTGGGCATCCTTATAAATCACGCTCTCCCTTCCATTCCCTACAGTGGGCATCCTTATAAATCACGCTCTCCCTTCCATTCCCTACAGTGGGCATCCTTATAAATCACGCTCTCCCTTCCATTCCCTACAGTGGGCATCCTTATAAATCACTCTCACCTCTATTCCCTACAGTGGGCATCCTTATAAATCACTCTCCCTTCCATTCCCTACAGTGGGCATCCTTATAAATCACTCTCACCTCTATTCCCTACAGTGGGCATCCTTATAAATCACGCTCTCCCTTCCATTCCCTACAGTGGGCATCCTTATAAATCACGCTCTCCCTTCCATTCCCTACAGGCGGCATCCTTATAAATCACTCTCACCTCTATTCCCTACAGTGGGCATCCTTATAAATCACTCTCCCTTCCATTCCCTACAGTGGGCATCCTTATAAATCACTCTCTCCCTTCCATTCCCTACAGTGGGCATCCCGTCCATAAAGTGGTGTGGAGCAGAGGGAGACTACAACGTGATGGTGATGGAGCTGCTAGGCCCCAGTCTGGAGGACCTGTTCAACTTCTGCTCCCGCAAGTTCAGCCTCAAGACTGTCCTGCTGCTGGCTGACCAGATGGTGAGACACAACTGACCATTAAATCCTCAGCTCTTATGCTGGCTATTAGGGTCCTCCATCTTCTACAGTTATGGCCACTATGTGCTATGAAATCTGCTAGCAAATTAGAAGCGTAAAGTAAAGCTGTCCAGGAGGTGTAGTGGCCACCCCTGCTCTTATGTATGTGAAAATAACCCTCCTCTCTTCTCCTCCAGATCAGCCGGATTGAGTACATCCACTCTAAGAACTTCATCCACAGAGACGTGAAGCCTGACAACTTCCTGATGGGCCTGGGAAAGAAGGGCAACCTGGTGTACATCATCGACTTTGGCCTGGCCAAGAAGTACCGCGACGCCCGAACACACCAGCACATCCCCTACCGCGAGAACAAGAACCTGACCGGCACCGCGCGCTACGCCTCCATCAACACACATCTGGGGATAGGTAGGTCACACACACACACACACATCTAGAGATTGATCACATACACACAAACGCTATGCGCGCACACTTCTCAGCACAAGCCTGATAGTGGAGCACTTTCCTTCGATCATGTCAGATCTGGAAAGGAAGGATGCTTTTTGAAGGTATTCAAACATGTCCAGTGTGACTTTCTCCTCTCTCCCTCTACAGAGCAGTCTCGGCGTGATGACCTGGAATCTCTGGGTTATGTCCTGATGTACTTCAACCTGGGCTCTCTGCCCTGGCAGGGCCTCAAGGCCGCCACCAAGAGACAGAAGTACGAACGCATCAGCGAGAAGAAAATGTCCACCCCCATCGAGGTGCTCTGCAAGGGATACCCCTGTGAGTAATGTGATTTTCTACGTTTACTCCATCCTGCTTATAGTGTACTAAGGGTTTCTGTGCTTGTCATGTAGTAACAATATACTGTTGGAGTGTTTCTGTCCATTTGTCTTGTCCTTTCTGCACCTCTCTACAAAGAGATCATGCTGTGACCCTGTAAACATGGGAAAGAATTTCCCTTCCCGATGATAAAGTATTCGGATTAAAAGATGATGATAAAGTATTCGGATTAAAAGTAACACTTTTCTTCCTCCTCACAGCTGAGTTCTCCACCTACCTGAACTTCTGTCGTTCTCTGCGGTTCGACGACAAGCCAGACTACTCGTACCTGAGACAGTTGTTCAGGAACCTGTTCCACAGACAGGGCTTCTCCTACGACTACGTCTTTGACTGGAACATGCTCAAGTTTGTGAGTACTGCCTCTTAATTGTTAATTAACCAGGAGGATAAATATTAATGATTTATTACACATTAGTCCTCTTAACCATTAGCTAATGGTACCTCAGCGGCAGCTTTCTGATCTAGTCTCCATTTCTTTCCTTCTGACTGCCCCTAATTCCAAGGGGGCCAACCGTGCAGCAGAGGAGGCGGAGCGGGAGCGGCGGGACAGAGAGGATAGGCTGAGACACAGCAGGAACCCCGGGGCCAGGGGACTCCCTGCCGCCTCAGGACGACCCCGAGGAACACAGGACACGGCGCCGCCTACACCCCTCACACCCACCTCACACACAGGTTAGTGTTTCTCACACATACCTACACACACACCTTAAACCCCTCACACACAGGTTAGTGTTTCTCACACATACCTACACACACACCTTAAACCCCTCACACACAGGTTAGTGCTTCTGACGCACACCTAGATGACTTTGATGTATGGATTACTTAACAATGTGTTTGACTATTGTCTTGTCATGGTCAGGGAGCATAGTATTTACTTCTCTCTCCTCTCTAGCCAACACGTCTCCACGACCGGTGTCTGGTATGGAGCGGGAGAGGAAAGTGAGCATGCGGCTTCACCGGGGAGCTCCCGTTAACGTCTCCTCGTCCGACCTGACGGGACACCAGGACACCTCCCGCATGTCCACCTCACAGGTACAAGCTCGCCCCGTCCCTATTCGCACCCCCTCGGGCCTCACCAGATGACCCTTGACCTCATACGACCATGCCCCATCGTGACCCACTCCTGCAGAGAAATATGCAACACATAACTAATGAAGTTGTCGAAACTTGAAGCAGGAATGTCTCCTGACTGTCTTTAGATGTCAGTAAGAGTAGCTATACGTCTAGCAGTGCATCAGTAAGGCCGGGATCACATCAGCATAATCTTTTAAAACATGAATGAACATAAAGCTGTTTATTGGAGGGAGGAACTTCAGCTAGCTATGTAAATAGCCCTGTCGTTAGCAAGACAAGGAGAAGAGGTGGAAAGAAATCCACCCCAGGATTGAGAGGAAACCCTCAACATCTCCCCACTCTCCTTGGACAGCGTCAACATCTCCCCACTCTCTTTGGGCAGCGTCAACATCTCCCCACTCTTTTTGGGCAGCGTCAACATCTCCCCACTCTTTTTGGGCAGCGTCAACATCTCCCCACTCTTTTTGGGCAGCGTCAACATCTCCCCACTCTCCTTGCCCATGTCTTAACGTTTCCACCAGGTGGTCATGGGAGTTATTTATCTCCCACTCCCAGGGCATTGGTGTGACGGTAAGCATGCCATACTACAGACCCAGATCCACTTGTCTGACTTGCCCTACGGCCTTCTCTCTCCCTCCTTCCCCCCCAACTCCAGAATAGCATTCCCTTCGATCATCACGACAAGTAGAGGCTCGCCACGTCCTCGTGTGACGGCCCGATGGCCACACTAGGTGAGTCCTGCTCAGGCTGGCGCTGTGTCCCAAAGCACCAGAGATGCACGTCTCCTGTCCTATTGGGCAGCACTGTCTGTCTGCAGGCTCTCCATTCCTCTCTGTTACACTATGAAAGGGGGTTGAGACCATGTGATCACTGGAGACAAGTAGCTTCAATGTTAGCAGCTAATATCGCTGATGACAATAGGAGCTAGACTTCAGCAGGCCAGACTCCTCCCTTTCATAGCGTACTGATCAGTGTGTGAGTCTTCATATCAAACACTGCAGCCCTTGATAACAGGAGTGCTGCATTCCAGCCTTGTGATAACAAATACACGTGGGGAATTAGTGTTTCCCTTATTCCTGGCTGTCACCCCACCTAGCTTTGTGACCTATCCTCCGCTCAGTGCGTGTGACTTGTTGCAGTGGTTGGACTGTGGTGATGCCTGTCTGACGTTCTCCAGCATGTGACTGCATTGGGTCCTATTCTGCTCCTAACTCTCTAGTGTCCTTCAAACCCTCTCTCCCTTGACTTTTACTACTGCTCAATGCTGCATGGTTTTTCATACATATCCAGAAATTCTCCTCAAGCTACAGTTTAGGTTCGCCACGGCTGAAAGCGTAAACTCTGGTGAATACTGCATTTAGGTGTATTTTTCTGACACGTGAATGACGCACCAGACTAAAGCCATGTGATGAGGTGGCCCAACGCTGTCTACCCTCATCTATCACCCTCAGCATATCTGCTGCAATACACAGAAATACTGCTGCTGCTACTGAGGAATATGACAAGATTAAGCTATTTTCAACCCTTCATGCATGTCTTGAACCTTATGAAGAATATTCTGATATTGTACGTCTGGTATTTTTTATGACATTTTAAGTGCAGAAGAGAATGAAGTATAAGATGGAGATTCCATGCAGAGAAGCTAGATTAGAGATCCCCGCCTGCAAGTATAAAAGTTTCTCTCTTTCTCTCAGATGGTGCCTGGTATGATCCCTGGTGGCCTCCACTCTGCAGCGCCTCGATGAGACAAGACCCACAATGCACCTGGCACAGCGGAGGACTGCACCAAGCCTGGCTCAACCAATCAACTGCCAGCCAGCCTAACTACTTCAGAAACCATCGGAAGACCACCACTTTCCTCTCCTGACCTGGTGTTCTTTGGTTGATCCTCTCTTTTTCCACACTAGATCTCTTGTTCCTTTCCCGCTCGCCCTTGCTTCCTTGTACTCTCTCCCGAACACTTGCAATCGTTGTGATAAAGAATCTCTGAACTACAGACCACATCTGCAACCTTTTTTCTGGGAGACATTTCCAACGTCGGTGCAGAGGCCGTGGTCTTTGCTGCCATGGCGATCTAACAGATTTAATTTAGACAAACGACAAATGGAACGACAACAACCGCCACCATTATCGCCATGGTTACTACTTATCATCCATAGCACTTTGTCAATAGACACCAGTTTCTACTCCCACAGTACATTACTACATAACCCTAATCGATAAATCTGATATGAAAAGAGCTAATCGATAATTGCGGCTCTATTTCAAATGGATCGTTTTTGGTGACTGCTTTTCATTTGTACTTATTTACAGACCTCTTTTCTCTGACCACCAGCAGGCTTTTGTTTTCACAGCTCTGATCTGTAATGCTAAAGCCATTTGTAATATATACTATTTGCATGTTTTAACACTGGACATCCCTTTGACCAAGCTGATGTGTATGAGCCAGGTGGAGGGTTTCAACTCTAAACCACAACTGAAGTCTTTTCTTTATGGGGTTCTATGATCAACATCCCTAAAGTTGTATGTGTATAGGAGGGGCCCCTGTTAAGGTTTCCTCTTCTCACACTGAGTCAGACTGCCTCATGGTCTACTGTACAGATCTACATTCTCATTCTGTTATTTGTATTGTTTCTAAGCTGTGAAATTGTATTTTAATGAAGATGTGGAAATGTTTCAGCTTTTTCCCTTTTTGGTTTCCTTATTGTGGTGAATTTGGGTTTCTGACCGTAGGTTTCACTTGGGGCTGCTCTAAAGTAGGAAATCACTGTCCTATAATCAGTCTGTTTTGGGCTGTCAATCATTCTCTTCCCAGGCTTTTGCCGTGTCTGTCCACAAAGATGAAGTGCAGGATCGTTTTAGTTGGAGTTCCTCAAATACACCAGAAATGAGAGCACATACCCAGAGACTTAAGTGTCAAACGGCTGCCATTTTTAACTATAATTTGTTTTGAGTGTGAATGGAGGTTTTATATCAAAGGCTCACAATTACTTTCTGGCTTCATGTGAACTGGTGTTATTATTTGTACATGTTTTGAGAAGTAAAATGGTCCTGCATTGATGTGGCTAGAACCAGTTGACTAAACCTCTGTGATTACTTAATCTATTCCCTGATAAATGAACCGATTTACACTTCTCTTGGGTGGGCTATGGTCTTGGACGTTCCACTCGATGGTCGTGTTCCCCTGCTCAGACGTTGCATGCATCGACCAGTGATTGCATGCCACATCATCGAATGTGCCGTCAGGTACCTGATTGCAATAATGTGGTTAGCTGATACGTTAAATACCTATTATCGATGCATTGTAAGATCTAGCATGCGTCGGCAAGGCCTGGGCAGAGTAACACGCCAAATCTGTACTGGTTCTCAGCAAAGAGTGGAGCAAGAGTTTGGGATATTCAATTCAACCTCTGAGGATTATTTCAATCAGCAAGATGAGATTTAAGGGTGGGCACAGCTGAACTGTTGCCATGTTTCAGCTCTATAGGACTGTTTTAATGCTGACCTCATTGACTAGTCATTTCTGGTTTGACTCATGGCCAGTTTGGTCAATCACTGACTCACCCTCTTATGTGTAATTAACTAAGCTACCAGCTCTAAGAATCTCCTATTTGTGTACTTTTAAAAACTGTAAATAAATGAAGTACTTTGTGTACTACTCTGTGTGCTTTCATTTTCAAATGTAATTTTTTTTGTATTTATGACATTAAAACATATCAACTGTGTGCAGACTACCACCAGACATGCACACTATGCTTGCCCTAAACTGGGACACCTGATGGAAAGAGAAAGACACCCAAAAGAGAAGTGGAGATGAAGGACTGTGACCCGACCTGGGGAACCCTCACCAAGAACCTCTGTGACCTGACCTGGGGAACCCTCACCAAGAAGAACTGTGACCTGACCTGGGGAACCCTCACCAAGAAGAACTGTGACCTGACCTGGGGAACCCTCACCAAGAAGAACTGTGACCTGACCTGGGGAACCCTCACCAAGAAGAAGAACTGTGACCGACCTGGGGAACCCTCACCAAGAAGAACAACTGTGACCGACCTGGGGAACCCTCACCAAGAAGGACTGTGACCTGACCTGGGGAACCCTCACCAAGAAGAAGGACTGTGACCCGACCTGGGGAACCCTCACCAAGAAGATGTACTGTGACCCGACCTGGGGAACCCTCACCAAGAAGATGGACTGTGACCTGACCTGGGGAACCCTCACCGAGAAGAAGAACTGTGACCTGACCTGGGGAACCCTCACCAAGAAGAAGAAGAACTGTGACCCGACCTGGGGAACCCTCACCAAGAAGAAGGACTGTGACCTGACCTGGGAAACCCTCACCAAGAAGAAGGACTGTGACCTGACCTGGGAAACCCTCACCAAGAAGAAGGACTGTGACCCGACCTGGGGAACCCTCACCAAGAAGAAGGACTGTGACCTGACCTGGGAAACCCTCACCAAGAAGAAGGACTGTGACCTGACCTGGGAAACCCTCACCAAGAAGATGTACTGTGACCCGACCTGGGGAACCCTCACCAAGAAGATGTACTGTGACCCGACCTGGGGAACCCTCACCAAGAAGAAGGACTGTGACCTGACCTGGGAAACCCTCACCAAGAAGGCTGCAGACCGGAAGCAGTGGTGCGCTCTTGTGGACGCCTCATGTACCTCAACACACAGAGGAATTAGTGAGTTAGACATTTACTATCACCCTGTTTGAGATGATCTCCTAGATCAGGGGTATTGAAATCTTACCCTACAAGGTCCGGACTACTGTTGGTTTTCTCATTAATTGCTGCCACCTGGTGTCTTAAGTCTAAATGAGTCCCTGATAAGAGGGGAAGAATGGCATCAAGCAGTGGAACTGTCTTTGAGGTTCCAACATTTATTATCATAGTCAAGTCCAAACCACTCCTGTATTCACACTCATTGACCCATAAAGGGTGATTTTGGACAGCCTTGAACGTTCTCCTGGTGCTGTACCTCAACAAAAAAATATGATTCTGCTGACTGAGATACCCTACGAAGTGTGTTTACCATGGTTCTCAAGCCGATCTCAATATCTAGTTGCCAATCCCATCTGAAGTGATTAAGTGCCGTTTGTTGGGACACATTGTGCTACCACCAAGACTACCTCCATCTAGGGTACTAAATACAACACATCCTGCCTAAGAGGATTGGAGAGTAGGCCTTGGATTAAACACTCACTAACATGTTTGTGTTTCCATTCCCAATAGAGCATCTGAAGAGAGTCAACATGCTCACTATCAAGCGTTAAAGAACCAGCCACTTTCTCCACAGAATAGATATTTATTGGGATGGCATAGGAACACGTCAAGAAGCAGCCGTATCTCAGAAGAATATGAATTGAATAAATCCACATGAAAGTTTGACATTCAACCATGAGGGTGCTCGTGGACATGGTTGTGTATTTGTGGTTTGTAAGTGTCTGCAGATCTATAATTCATAAATACAAAGATCTCACATAGACAGACAAGATGGCAGACCAATATATACAATATACCAACATGCAGAAACATACAGGACAATACTGACTACACACAGTTTTACAAGTGCAAAGCCAACCTTCGTAGAGCAGAGCAAAGTGCTTCACTGTGTTTGGCTGGGATAACTTATCAGGTGACATCACAGGCACTGTAATAGAGACTGCATCAGTGTAAGAAAATATCAAAATACCACTATATAT
Organism: Salvelinus namaycush; assembly: GCF_016432855.1. Taxonomy (NCBI): domain Eukaryota; kingdom Metazoa; phylum Chordata; class Actinopteri; order Salmoniformes; family Salmonidae; genus Salvelinus; species Salvelinus namaycush. Next base: position 72,626,534 of record NC_052310.1, read on the forward strand.
TCTATTACTGGGTAATCAGCTTTTCATATGGTCAATTTCACAGCATCCCCAGATGCCAATGTATCAGGTTTAAGGCACTACTATATAAAATAGGTCTTCCTCCATATTACATCAGTGGGCTGGGGTTAACTATAATGTCATACATATCCTGTCACATGTTAAGGGGTCCCCCTTTTCAGATCTAAAGAGATAGACAGTTGTGTAGGGTTTGGTTAAGTTTGGATACACCAACACAACAGGATCTTTGTAGACTCCCCATCTGTAGACTGCCAACATTCTTACTCCACCTGTCAGCGTAAACAACATAGACAAATGCTTGAAATATCCTTTAAAATGTACATCTGCAGTCCAACAAAATCACTGAAACAAGCACTGCATTCTAGCAGAAAAGTGACACGTTAATGCCCTCAGTATATATTTTTTAAATGTCCAGTTCAACGTGATTTATCAGACAAACATCTCAGCTATGACAAAGTCCTTACACTGGAAGACAAACAGTGAAATACATGTAATAAAATAAGTCTTAAACTTATTCAGTTCATGGAGTAAATATATATTTATATCAGAAACTGTGTGTGTGCGTGTGCGTGCGTGTGTGCGTTAGGTCACTGGCTGAAGATGTCTTTTTTATTGAAAGAAACTGATATTGATTTCAACACAGAGAGATGCTCTCATAACATTTCACCAAGCACCTAGACCTTACTTTAGCCTGTATAACTCAGTAACATTATACCATAAAGACCTAGTGCAGTCAAAAACGTGATTTCTGTTTTTATTTCGACACAGAGGTTGGAATAATACTGTGAAATTGTGAAAATGCCATTTTAGTGTAAGAGCCATTTGAAAAGACTGCCTGAAATTGAAGCCTGTTTTGTTGGGATTGAGTTTTGTCCTGCCTGGTGACATAACCAGACAGTAAGTTAATCAATAGACCAATAAGAAACAGAGTTCCAAACCTCGGCCAATAACTGCTAGTTTCCCCTTCCACACTCAGACCACTCTCAGACAGTATTATCAATATTCTTGCTTGAGAAATTGCTCTTTGCTAAGAAAGCTTTATTTTATTTGACCATTTTAATTGAAAACAAATCACAGTAAAGTACTTAAATTGTTACCCAGAAATGATTTGCTATAGAGATAAAAACTGTTGCATTGGACCTTTAATAAAATAGTATGTCACACCATCAATCATAAAATAACCCATGTTGCCTGCAACCTGCCACAACATGGGTAGTTGAAATAATACTTTTGTGGCTACTTTCTCAGACACAGATCACACCTAGTCCTGAACTAAAAAACACTTTCAATTAAGAATTTCCATTGAGCATGCGTCTCAGTCCAGGACTAAGCTGAATCTGGGCTTGGGAAAACCAGCTCGAGGTCTTAAAAAATCATTATACTCTTCTCTTACAGAGATGTTTCTTGTCTTTGGAAAGAAGTCACTTCAAGATCTCACGTCACTGGAAGACACTGTCACTCAGGAGTAAAGAAGAATTCCTTAGTTTTATAATCTCTCCTCACTGGGGAGTGTCTCCATAAACAAATACCGTCACTGTGGAAATGTCCTGGAAATGAAGTTGTTCGTTATTATTTTCTGTATCAACAACTGATGAGTCAGGCAGTGACAAGCATTGGTTAGTTCAAGGTTGTATGGGTGTGTGTGTGCGCATGATCTTTGGTTCCTGCAAGTGTGTGTGGCAGTGCGGTTCCAGAAAATATTGTGTTCCTTCTGGTATGTGTGCTGGTCTGTACACAGCAAATTCTCCAGTGTTAAATCTACCACTCTTCCAGTGTCTATATGGGTCCACACGTTCCAGTGTTAAATTAACAAACTGCTTAGTATAAGCCTTTTTTGCATATTTCCCAGGTTGTCTTTTAAGTAAATTGTGGAGTTGCCACCCATGACTGTATTTGTTAGTGACAGAGACATGGTTGTTGCATTTGTTCATTTTCAGTCTTGTGGCCTTCACCAACTGAGATCCTAAGCAAATGTTATCATTAAAATTTAATTCTTTATGACAATACATATTTCATAAGGCCATATTTTGAGGGCCTAGATGTATCCTAATACAGTGGCCTGAAACTCATGGTTTGGCCTGCAAGTCAATTTATGCTGGCTTGCAAAGTGATGTGTAATTCATATTGGAATCCAGCCAGAGTGGGATACCCAACATTTGGAATGTTTCATTTTTTATTCAGAATGATTGCCAGGATTGGGAATACTAAGATACTGTAGGAGACTACCAAAAGTATCTAAACTGGAACAACCATTTCAGTAACGGGTGCAATAAGTCCAGGTAACATATTGGATTAGTTTAGAAAAATTTACGTTATATTTGAGTAGAACAAGATTAATTATCTGCAAAAACATAAAACAAAGACTTGAAAAAAAAACATGCAATTTACCATGCTGGGAAATATGATAATGATTGGAGTCAAAACTGGTTATTAACATCAACATTGGGGTTCTATTACACCACTCAGTGTTAATTTAACACCTACAGAGTTAATTTAACTCCTGAATCAACACTAGATGTTACTGTAAAAACAACACTACGTAACACTGTGCATATTAAAGCATACAACACCAAACATGTACAGCGCACCGCAATCCATCCCTCCCTCCCTCCGTCAGAGTGTGTACTCATGTCTTCCTTATTGGTGCTTCGAGCTCATCAGTCACTCTCTCCGTAATTCATTAACAATCTCCCCTCTATCACAGAGCTGTCTCTGGGTTCCCCACCCCTCCACTCTTCTCTGCTCCCTCCATCGCCTTTCCCGAGAAGACCCTCACCCCGTCCGGCTGCTCGCTCTCAGTCTTCCCTCCCTCTGGCAGGCTGTTGAGCTTCTCCATCTCTGCGGGGGCTCCATTCTCTAGATGGGCTTCGGGCTCGTCTGGCTTCTTCTTGATGCACAGGAAGTTGCCCAGGCAGATGACGATGGAGGCCAGAATGACCTCACAGCCAGCCAGCAGGAACACATGCATGTAGTTATGGGTAGTGTCCAGCAGACGACCTACGCAGAGGAAAGGAGGAGAGAGAGAGGTTATACAGGTATAAAGAGTTCATTACCTCCTATCCATTCAAGGCATACGCGGTTTATTGCTAGCTAAAGCAGTTTATTAGTAGCTAAAAATGTTCTTATGTCATTTCTGTCTATACTGGCTTCTGATTGTTTGACGACTTCGTTCTAGACCACTAACCCAGGCTCAGCCCTAACCCCATGCCCACACCCCGTGTGGGCATGAGGTTAGGGCTGAGCCGGGGTGTGGGCATGAGGTTAGGGCTGAGCCGGGGTGTGGGCATGGGGTTAGGGCTGAGCCAGGGTGTGGGCATGGGGTTAGGGCTGAGCCAGGGTGTGGGCATGAGGTTAGGCCTGAGCCGGGGTGTGGGCATGGGGCTATTAGGGCTGAGTCGGGGTGTGGGCATGTTAGGGCTGAACCGGGGTGTGGGCATGGGGCTAACCCCATGTCCACACCCCGGTTCAGCCCTAACCCCATGCCCACACCCCGGTTCAGCCCTAACCCCATGTCCACACCCAGGCTCAGCCCTAACCCCATGCCCACACCCCGGGTCAGCCCTAACCCCATGTCCACACCCCGGCTCAGCCCTAACCCATTCCCACACCCCGGCTCAGCCCTAACCCCATGTCCACACCCCGGCTCAGCCCTAACCCCATGTCCACACCCAGGCTCAGCCCTAACCCCATGTCCACACCCCGGTTCAGCCCTAATAGGGCTGAGCCTGGGTGTGGACATGGGGTTAGGGCTGAGCCGGGGTGTGGACATGGGGTTAGGGTTGAGCCTGGGTGTGGACATGGGGTTAGGGCTGAGCCGGGGTGTGGACATGGGGTTAGGGCTGAGCCGGGGTGTGGACATGGGGTTAGGGCTGAGCCGGGGTGTGGGCATGGGGTTAGGGCTGAGCCGGGGTGTGGACATGGGGTTAGGGCTGAGCCGGGGTGTGGGCATGGGGTTAGGGCTGAGCCTGGGTGTGGACATGGGGTTAGGGCTGAACCGGGGTGTGGGCATGGGGTTAGGGCTGAACCGGGGTGTGGACATGGGGTTAGGGCTGAGCCGGGGTGTGGACATGGGGTTAGGGCTGAGCCGGGGTGTGGGCATGGGGTTAGGGCTGAACCGGGGTGTGGACATGGGGTTAGGGCTGAGCCTGGGTGTGGACATGGGGTTAGGGCTGAGCCGGGGTGTGGACATGGGGTTAGGGCTGAGCCGGGGTGTGGGCATGGGGTTAGGGCTGAGCCGGGGTGTGGACATGGGGTTAGGGCTGAGCCGGGGTGTGGGCATGGGGTTAGGGCTGAGCCTGGGTGTGGACATGGGGTTAGGGCTGAACCGGGGTGTGGGCATGGGGTTAGGGCTGAACCGGGGTGTGGACATGGGGTTAGGGCTGAGCCTGGGTGTGGACATGGGGTTAGGGCTGAGCCGGGGTGTGGGCATGGGGCTAACCCCATGCCCACACCCCGGCTCAGCCCTAACCCCATGTCCACACCCCGGCTCAGCCCTAACCCCATGTCCACACCCCGGCTCAGCCCTAACCCCATGCCCACACCCCGGCTCAGCCCTAACCCCATGTCCACACCCCGGCTCAGCCCTAACCCCATGCCCACACCCCGGCTCAGCCCTAACCCCATGTCCACACCCCGGCTCAGCCCTAACCCCATGTCCACACCCCGGCTCAGCCCTAATAACCCCATGTCCACACCCCGGCTCAGCCCTAACCCCATGTCCACACCCCGGCTCAGCCCTAACCCCATGTCCACACCCCGGCTCAGCCCTAACCCCATGTCCACACCCAGGCTCAGCCCTAACCCCATGCCCACACCCCGGCTCAGCCCTAACCCCATGTCCACACCCAGGCTCAGCCCTAACCCCATGTCCACACCCCGGCTCAGCCCTAACCCCATGTCCACACCCAGGCTCAACCCTAACCCCATGTCCACACCCAGGCTCAGCCCTAACCCCATGTCCACACCCCGGCTCAGCCCTAACCCCATGTCCACACCCAGGCTCAGCCCTAACCCCATGTCCACACCCAGGCTCAGCCCTAACCCCATGTCCACACCCAGGCTCAGCCCTAACCCCATGTCCACACCCCGGCTCAGCCCTAACCCCATGTCCACACCCAGGCTCAGCCCTAACCCCATGTCCACACCCCGGCTCAACCCTAACCCCATGCCCACACCCCGGCTCAGCCCTAACCCCATGTCCACACCCCGGCTCAGCCCTTAGCCATAACCTTAACATTAACCCTAGCGTCATGTCCACACCCTGGTTGAACCCTAACACTAGCCATAACCCTAACGACATGTGCACAACTAACTCTAACCTAATGCTTCCCTCTGGGTACCGACCTGCTCCAGGCGGTCCCACCAGCACAGCGATTGCCTCCATGAGCAACACCAATCCTAAAGCGCTGGAGAACTTCTTGGTGCCCACGATGGCCATGAGAACCTCGAACTGCAGCGCCCCTACCATCCCGTAAGAGAGCCCAAAGAATATACAGAACACCACCAGACCAGGGTAGTCTGTCGCCTGCCAAAAGAGAAGCAACGATTAGTTACATTATACGACCATAGAAATATAATTACCATTACTGATGAATCATTTTAATTATATGGATCCAATAGCGTCGGATCTCGAGATCCGGTCAATACAGGAATGCAATAATGATACAATACATTTATTAAATATGATTGATGTATTGTTAACATCCATATACAGTGTAAATACATCCATCCAAATAATATCAATCAAAACTAGTTCCAGCCTTACCTGTGAGCTGACCACGTCGGTGATGCCATTAAAGAGTATGGCGAAGCTGAACAGATACACACATCTAGGACGGACCCACTTCATCCCCGCGATCAGCCCACACGTGGGCCGGGCGAAGATATCAACAAACCCTAGGATGGTGAGGAGGAGGGCAGACTTGGTGTCTTCATTTCCCATCTCCTTGGCATAGCTCACCACAAACACAGGGGGCACAAACAGACCCAGTACCATGATGGACGCAGCTATGGCATAGATGAGAAAACCTCGGTCTTTAAATACGCTAAAGTCCAGGAGCTTCTTCTGAGGATTAGGCTTTTTTTCTGCTTGGTCTACAGCCTGCAACTCCTGGTCCTGGGGCTTCTTGGGGCCCACCAAGGGCCTCATCAGGGCCCCACATGCACAGCAGTTGAGCAGCAGACCTCCCAGGATGAGGAAGCCGCCTCTCCAACCGTAGTGGTACTGCAGCACCTTTGGGGGTGAAATATGAAGAAAAACATTAACAATATCGATGATCCGTAACTCCAACAGAGCATATCATTTCCCCTTTGTATTTATTTTAATCTTTCAGAGTAGCACACATCTTTCATTGTGTTCATACATGTTTCTCCCTACATCATAATACTGATCTACAACTGCAGAGCGGGAGACTGAAGAGGAGAAGTGTCGTACCTGTCCCAGAGGCGAGAGGCAGCAGAGGGCCACGGGGCTCCCGGCAGCAGATAGTCCGTTAGCTAGAGGCCTCTTCTCACTAAAGTAACGATTCAGCATGATCAGAGATGGCTGGAAGTTCAGTGCCAGGCCCAGACCTGGTAGAAAAGGGGAAACAGTTCAATTGTGTGTGTGTTTACCAACCTGTTATAACTCCAGTACAGAGGTAGATGTGTGTTTACCAACCTGTTATAACTCCAGTACAGAGGTAGATGTGTGTTTACCAACCTGTTATAACTCCAGTACAAAGGTAGATGTGTGTTTACCAACCTGTTATAACTCCAGTACAGAGGTAGATGTGTGTTTACCAACCTGTTATAACTCCAGTACAGAGGTAGATGTGTGTTTACCAACCTGTTATAACTCCAGTACAAAGGTAGATGTGTGTTTACCAACCTGTTATAACTCCAGTACAGAGGTAGATGTGTGTTTACCAACCTGTTATAACTCCAGTACAGAGGTAGATGTGTGTTTACCAACCTGTTATAACTCCAGTACAAAGGTAGATATGTATGATACTGGTGGCCAAGGAGGCCAGAATCATTCCCAAGGAGGCAAAGAGCCCTCCCACCATCATCACTGGCCGACACCCAAACTTGTTCACCAGCACACTGCACAGTGGACCTGCAGACACACACATATGCACAATTAGGTGTGTGTAAGGCCAGTACAGAGCTGGGTAAAAAAAAGTGTTCCAGTTCTCTGCCCCTTCCACTTGGAATGAGCTACAAAAGGACATGAAATTACAGGAGCCTCTCTTTGAATGAGTTTAAATCTAAAATCTATGGTGGAAAATGAATTAGGGGGCTGTCAATGTCACCAAACCTCCCACAAAAAAGATCTCCTGTTCAATGTAGATAATGTGTGCTTAGTGCTTTTTGTAAATGTCTCTGAAATGTTGTGCTGCTATTTTGGCCAGGTCTCTCTTGTAAAAGAGATGTTTTATTTCAATGCGACTAACCGAACATAGTACTGTTGTAATATTGTTGTATTAGACATTTCATAGATTTTCAGTGGTAAAGTAGTGGTGTAACAATGTGTTGTATGATGTACTGTTTCATTTAAATGTTTTGTGATGTAATTGCCTCCCCCTTACTGGGGATCCATAATAAACCCCAGGAAGAGTAGCTGCTGCCTTGGCAGGAACTACTGGGGATCCATAATAAACCCCAGGAAGAGTAGCTTCTGCCTTGGCAGGAACTACTGGGGATCCATAATAAACCCCAGGAAGAGTAGCTTCTGCCTTGGCAGGAACTACTGGAGATCCATAATAAACCCCAGGGAGAGTAGCTTCTGCCTTGGCAGGAACTACTGGGGATCCATAATAAACCCCAGGAAGAGTAGCTTCTGCCCTGGAAGGAACTACTGGAGATCCATAATAAACCCCAGGGAGAGTAGCTTCTGCCCTGGAAGGAACTACTGGGGATCAATAATAAATACCTGGTAAAATAAAATGACATGCATGAAGATCCTGTCAGTTTGGTGTAGACTCTGGAGGTTGTAACGCCCAGGTCTGACACCTTCTCTACTCTTTCTTGTACTGGCTCACCATTGGGAAAACACTTCAGTTGTTACATACCAGTATGTATGTATGTATGTATGTATGTATGTATGCATGCATGCATGCATGCGTACCTGTGCCATAGAGCATGGCCAACAGTATAGAAGAAATCCATGCACAGTCGCTATATCCCACTCCGAACTCCCTGATCAATTCCTTGAAAAACACACTGACAGCCTTGGGGAAGGCGTAGGAGAACCCAGTGATGACAAACCCTCCGGCCAGCACGGCCCAGCCCCACCCTCCGTCTGGCGCCTTCACATCACTAGGCTCATCGTCTACCACGGCTCCTCCCATGATGCTCTCTGCTAGGAGATTCCCTCAACCCTCTGTCCCGTCAGCTTGGGTCAGAACTGAGAGAGAAGAGACGTAGATGTAGACAGTAATAGAGAAGTGGGTAACATCAGGGTTAGACACACAGTGTATAAGGGAGGGTCAAGTTATGAGATTGGGGCACCAGTCTGTTATTGGTCTTCTAAGTATAACTCCATAAGACTAAAACATTAGTAATTCTTGGTAGTGAGCCGTTAGATCTGTCTGGTACCAGAAACAACACTCTTGTAAAACACACATTTGTTGAAAGATAACAAATACACCACAGATGATACAGAATAAAGGAATGGCGTTTTGGGATGGGGATTTTCAATAAACTGAAAGCTACTGTAGTTAACAATAAAACAGCATGGATACAACACTTGGCAATAGGCCGAGGCCGAGAATTTAAGAGTTGGGAAATAATGGCTTGTCTGTGGTACATAAGCTAATCTTTTAGCAATATGAATCAATAGGCAGAATCATAAGATAAGGCCTACAGCTTAACACCAACAAGCAAAGAAAGGCAGTCAGGTTGTATGCTTATTTATCTGTGTTGAACTCCGGGATCTTCTCAGGGGCTCTGGTACACATTTCAAAGTTCTTCCTTCGATATAAATCCATAAAACGGCGAGGACTCAATGTCCTAAGCGTGTCTATCAAGAGCTTAGCCCAAAAACATATTTGTGTGCTACAGAGGTCATCCAGGACGGAGTCCCCTATAGGACATGGACAGTTTGACAACAATTGAAGATAGGCATTCACAGTATTTTATAGTTCTAGGGAGGGTTTGACTCAGCCTACGTGACCTCTGATTGGCCGAGCTTCAGGTCAGTCCTTCCCATTTGAGTCACAGTGTGAAAGAAGGTGTGGCTGAGTTAGGTCATGTTCATAACAATCATGTCCATAACTGGCTGTACCTTCTTGGTGCAGTCACAGAACCTGTTTCAATGTTCATGTCATTTCCTTGTGTTTCCGTGGATACCAAAATTGACATGGTAATAACGGGAAAAAAAATAAAACATTATCTGAAATAAAAATGTACACAAAGCATAGTGAAAGACATAGCATAGTAACACAATGATATCAGACATTCTCAAAAGGACTCAGAGTGCCAAAGAGTAGGAAATGTAAGGTTTTGGCACTCTGTGTCCTTTGGGAAAGAGAATGTAAGGTTTTCAGTGAGGTTCAAAGTCTTATTATTGTAGCAGTCTGGTCCCATGTTGTTTTCCAGGGATTACACTCTGCAACGTCTGGTTGTTGTGCAAAGTAGAAGGGTTTCCATTGATAGAGGCCATTTGCTGCCGGGTCCAAGGCTAGTTCCATTGTTATTCAATGGTGCCATTTGGGTAGCTGTAATCTCAATTTGAAAGGGGGGGGGCCAGAAGAGGGAGAAGGGTCTTTCTCTGTGTGTTCCTGGATGAGCTGAAACCAATGAAGAACTATAACAGCAAATCAAAACAAGGAGACATCCTGTTCCAGTACTCACACCCTGCAGAAAAGACACACAGCAGCATCCTCCACAGAGAAAAAATAAAAAGCGCACACTTTCACATCACTTACGTCAATGGGACACTTCTGGGAAAATTCAGATCTGTAGTTAGACTATCGGTTATATACTCCTTCAGTGTCTATTGGCCCTCCAATCTCTCATTTATTTCTTTAGTACAGAAAAGGTTTGTAGTCAAGGTATTACATAATATCTGTCATAGTCCAGGAAGTTGCTTTGTATTTTATTATTTCACCTTTATTTAACCAGGTAGGCCAGTTGAGAACAAGTTCTCATTTATAACTGTGACCTGGCCAAGATAAAGCAAAGCGACACAGAGTTACAAACAAACGTACAGTCAATAACACAAAAGAAAATAAAGATTTTTCTATTTATGTTCCCTTGTGTGCAAATGTAGACAATAAATAGGCGAAATAATTACAATTTAGCATTAACACTGGAGTGATAGATGTGCAAGTAGAGACACTGCGGTGCAAAAGAGCAAGAGGATAAGTAACAATATGGGGATGATGTAGTTGGATGGGCTATTTACAGATTGGCTGTGTACAGGTACAGTGATCGGTAAGCTGCTCTGACAGCTGGTGCTTAAAGTTAGAGAGGGAGATATGAGTCTCCAGCTTCAGAGATTTTTGCAATTCGTTCCAGTCATTGGCAGCAGAGAACTGGAGGGAAAGGCGGCCAAAGGAAGTGTTGACTTTGGGATCACCAGTGAAATATACCTGCTGGAGCGCGTGTTATGGGTGGGTGTTGCTATGGTGACCAGTGAGCTGAGATAAGGCGGGGCTTTACCTAGCAAAGACTTATAGATGACCTGGAGCCAGTGGGTTTGGCGACGAATATGTAGTGAGGGCCAGCCAACGAGAGCATACAGGTCGCAGTGGTAGGTAGCATTTGGTGACAAAATGGATGGCACTGTGATAGCAAATTGGATGCAGTCTGAGTAGAGTGTTGGAGGCTATTTTGTAAATGACATCGCCAAAGTCAAGGATCGGTAGGATAGTCAGTTTTACGAGGGTATGTTTGGCAGCATGAGTGAAGGAAGCTTTGTTGCGAAATAGGAAGCCGATTCTAGATTTACTTTTGGATTGGAGATGCTTAATGTGAGTCTGGAAGGAGAGTTTACAGTCTAGCCAAACACCTAGGTATTTGTAGTTGTCTACATATTCTAAGTCAGAACCGTCCAGAGTAGTGATGCTAGTCGGGCGGGAGGGTGCGGGCAGCAAATCGGTTGAAAAGCATGCACTTAGTTTTACTAGCATTTAAAAGCAATTGGAGGCCACGGAAGGAGTGTTGTATGGCATTGAAGCTTGTTAGCACAGTGTCCAAAGAAGGGCCAGAAGTATACAGAATGGTGTCGTCTGCGTAGAGGTGGATCAGAGAATCACCAGCAGCAAGAGCGACATCATTGATATTTACAGAGAAAAGAGTCGGCCCGAGAATTGAACCCTGTGGCACCCCCAGAGAGACTGCCAGAGGTCCGGACAACAGGCCCTCCGATTTCACACAAAACTCTATCAGAGAAGTAGTTGAACTGTCCCAGTATCCAACAGCGGTCTCTTATATAAGGAGGCTGCAGTGAAACTGTCTCAGGGAGGGTAGCCGAGGAGGGATGACTGTTTCATATTTTAGGTTATTACCTGCCAAGGGGGGATAAACTTTGAGGCCAGGATCATTTCCAAGGAGGCAAATCACAGATGTGGCACATCATTGTGCACGTTAGGTTACACATCATGAAATATATTGATACAAATTACAGACAGTAGCCTATAAGTAGCAAAATAGAAATCAATTAATTGAATATGAAATGCATTTCAAAGTGATTGACATAGGCCTATACTGTTTATATGTTAATGAAGTCAGTTTGAATAATATTTAGCCTACGTCGCTTATTTGTGTCAATTGCAAAGACATTGGCAACTTTTTATTTGTAGTCAACTTTGTTCTGAAGTTATCAGCGGTCATAGAGGGATCAACCATGCGATTCTGTGTATAAAGTGATGCGAAGGGCAAACAAAGCATCTAACGACACACTTAGCTGTTCTACGAATGATCTGAGGCAGGCGTTAGATTGCAAGCATTTAAGTGCAACATTAATAACGATGGATTTGGGAAACAGCTTGGAGATGTAACGATGAACTTATTAAGATGCTTTTGGGAAACCGGGCCCTGGTCAGTCGCGTATGCTAAAAAGGTGTTGCATCTCTCCTCCAGAACCACAACATCCTATCATACAATCTTACCTACCAGCCTTACAACCAGGGTGGGAAATTAACGCCAGCCACAAATGCTGGTACATTTTGGCAATGGTTGGTGTAATGTTCTTACCAGCCACATTGGTGGGTGGTCACCCAGAGCATTTTGAGTGTGTGTGTGTGTCAGCTCTGGAAGAGAGAATCAACACTACAGTGGTGAAAGCGGAGTGGGGTAGTGTTTTCTGTGATTTATATTCATACATTTATTTTTTTTACAAAAATGCATCTCTCCCCCAAAGGGCTTTATTGGCAAGGGAAACATGTTTACATTGCCAAAGTGAAATAAACAATCAGAAATTAACAGTAAATTACACTCAAAAGGTTTCAAAGGAAGAGACATTTCAAATGTCATTATGGCTATGTAGTGTTGTAACAAGTACAAAAGGAAAAATAAACAAATATGGGTCAAAAATATCTTGAAAATAGCATTGCTCAACTAGGCTGGAGATCTCCCTCCCGCCTTCCTTCCCTCCCACTTCTCCCCTAAAAAGCTCTGTTGACGTCACAGAGATACGTTTGTTTTTTGTGAGGAAACGTCTAAAAATTACAGGATTTTCGCAATATGAAAAGAGTATACTAAAATACTACATGTCATGTCTCAAAATTGATATGCATCTTACCTCTATATTGTTTTATGTCCTCCTGATTTGAGAAGAAAGATGACGAGTTCAACGGTGAGCCTGTCAGTTTGCCTTAATTCTCTCTGGCCTAGCTGACGCAATGCTATTTTCCAGATTTTTTAAAAACCTTTTCTGTGTTCCAATGCCTTTTGATTATGATAGAGACATGCGGTTTGGACCATTGGTTTTCTTAGAGGAGTATCTACACAATGAACACATTTTAACCGTTTGTCAAAAGATGCATTTGATTGGACACTTTATCACTACTGAATAATGCAACCAAACCATATTACACTCTTGAAAAATCCAAAGAGATGGGTGGGGCTGGATTATGAGGGTGTCAACAACGCTGAATGGGTGTAGACAAAGGAGAGCTCTCCAGTAGTAGTACAAAAACATTCAAAAGGCCATTTTCTTAACAGTGTGGTTACAAGTTTGTCAACAGAATTACTTTCCACTAAAACGCCATCTACACATTCAGAAATACTTTTTTTGCCATCAAGTGACAGAATAAATACAACTTGAATATTGTTGATAATCTATCGACACTGATCAATAAATACGTTTAAAAAAAATCTAAGTAAACATCAGATTCCACAGCATTGAATCGGTAGCAAATCACCTACCCTTGATGCAGCTGTAACCCTCTGAATGGGATGTGAGGTGCGCGTCTGCTGTATGAACTACTCCAGTGTCGCGTGTAGCCGCCTGGCTCCCAACCAACAGGCAAACATACACTCTCCCCTAGCCCCACCTCTATAACCGGGTATCCCAACCCCTCGTGCTCCATGCAGCAGTCAGCCAGCACCCCACTATCAGCTCTCCTAAAATAAGATTGACATTTCCCATCCCAGGACACATGCACGATTACTAGGATCACTTTCTCTGTGGATAACAGGCGGGAAACATTCAGACCTTTAACGAAGAGGGGTGCACTGTTACCGTGTTGCTCACATTGCCTAGAAGGCCGTGTCAGTTTGGGATTGGATATCCCACTGCATTAAGATCGAATGCTTTCCTGCTAGGACGTCTGCCAGGCCAAACTGACATACACCACATTTGCAAACACAAATTCTCTCGCACACCTGTGGCACTGATCCTTGTAGACCACTGATTGGCTATGACAGAGTACTGATGTCTGTTCAGAATATTCAGGGCTAAAGATCCAGTGGGACCAGCCAGGTTGTGTCACAGGCTAGATTTGTTCCCCCTCTACACCAACACTATAGCAAACAGTATGGGTCTGGCACAGGACAAGCCTTAGGACCTGTTATTTTATCATCAGGGCTTCCAGAAGCCAACAAGTACCAGCCAACCATATCCATGTGGCATTACTGTCTCTCTTGGCTTCAGGAATACGTTTCCTGCCAAAGCAGTGAACATCCTGTTGAACCCTGAATACTAAACCAGTAGTTAATCATTACATTGTGCTGTAAATTAAGAGTGAGAGTATTCCATTCATGGCTTGGATGACCAAGCACACAAAACACCATAATCTCTGTCACCTGTTGTTATAGCTACTGTTCTAGACCTTCTTGTTTACATTGGACTGAAGAATGTAGGCACACCTGGACATCTCAGAATATATATAGTTAATTTAGAAAGTATTCCCTTGTCTTTTTACACATTTTGTTACAGCCTTATTCTAAAATGGATTCAATTATTTTATCCGTCAATCTACACACAATACCACATAATGACAAAGTGAAAACAGAGCAAATATACACTGCTCAAAAAAATAAAGGGAACACTTAAACAACACAATGTAACTCCAAGTCAATCACACTTCTGTGAAATCAAACTGTCCACTTAGGAAGCAACACTGATTGACAATACATTTCACATGCTGTTGTGCAAATGGAATAGACAAAAGGTGGAAATTATAGGCAATTAGCAAGACACCCCCAATAAAGGAATGGTTCTGCAGGTGGTGACCACAGACCACTTCAGTTCCTATGCTTCCTGGCTGATGTTTTGGTCACTTTTGAATGCTGGCGGTGCTTTCACTCTAGTGGTAGCATGAGACGGAGTCTACAACCCACACAAGTGGCTCAGGTAGTGCAGTTCATCCAGGATGGCACATCAATGCGAGCTGTGGCAAAAAGGTTTGCTGTGTCTGTCAGTGTCTGTGTCTGTCATGCACATTTGTGGCCTGCTGGAGGTCATTTTGCAGGGCTCTGGCAGTGCACCTCCTTGCACAAAGGCGGAGGTAGCGGTCCTGCTGCTGGGTTGTTGCCCTCCTACGGCCTCCTCCACGTCTCCTGATGTACTGGCCTGTCTCCTGGTAGCGCCTCCATGCTCTGGACACTACGCTGACAGACACAGCAAACCTTTTTGCCACAGCTCGCATTACATTTACATTTAAGTCATTTAGCAGACGCTCTTATCCAGAGCGACTTACAAATTGGTGCATTCACCTTATGATATCCAGTGGAACAACCACTTTACAATAGTGCATCTAACTCTTTTAAGGGGGGGGGGGGGGGGTTAGAAGGGTTACTTTATCCTATCCTATGTATTCCTTAAAGAGGTGGGGTTTCAGGTGTCTCCGGAAGGTGGTGATTGACTCCGCTGACCTGGCGTCGTGAGGGAGTTTGTTCCACCATTGGGGTGCCAGAGCAGCGAACAGTTTTGACTGGGCTGAGCGGGAACTGTACTTCCTCAGAGGTAGGGAGGCGAGCAGGCCAGAGGTGGATGAACGCAGTGCCCTTGTTTGGGTGTAGGGCCTGATCAGAGCCTGAAGGTACGGAGGTGCCGTTCCCCTCGCAGCTCCGTAGGCAAGCACCATGGTCTTGTAGCGGATGCGAGCTTCAACTGGAAGCCAGTGGAGAGAGCGGAGGAGCGGGGTGACGTGAGAGAACTTGGGAAGGTTGAACACCAGACGGGCTGCGGCGTTCTGGATGAGTTGTAGGGGTTTAATGGCACAGGCAGGGAGCCCAGCCAACAGCGAGTTGCAGTAATCCAGACGGGAGATGACAAGTGCCTGGATTAGGACCTGCGCCGCTTCCTGTGTGAGGCAGGGTCGTACTCTGCGAATGTTGTAGAGCATGAACCTACAGGAACGGGTCACCGCCTTGATGTTAGTTGAGAACGACAGGGTGTTGTCCAGGATCACGCCAAGGTTCTTAGCGCTCTGGGAGGAGGACACAATGGAGTTGTCAACCGTGATGGCGAGATCATGGAACGGGCAGTCCTTCCCCGGGAGGAAGAGCAGCTCCGTCTTGCCGAGGTTCAGCTTGAGGTGGTGATCCGTCATCCACACTGATATGTCTGCCAGACATGCAGAGATGCGATTCGCCACCTGGTTATCAGAAGGGGGAAAGGAGAAGATTAATTGTGTGTCGTCTGCATAGCAATGATAGGAGAGACCATGTGAGGATATGACAGAGCCAAGTGACTTGGTGTATAGCGAGAATAGGAGAGGGCCTAGAACAGAGCCCTGGGGGACACCAGTGGTGAGAGCACGTGGTGCGGAGACAGATTCTCGCCACGCCACCTGGTAGGAGCGACCTGTCAGGTAGGACGCAATCCAAGCGTGGGCCGCGCCGGAGATGCCCAACTCGGAGAGGGTGGAGAGGAGGATCTGATGGTTCACAGTATCAAAGGCAGCCGATAGGTCTAGAAGGATGAGAGCAGAGGAGAGAGAGTTAGCTTTAGCAGTGCGGAGCGCCTCCGTGACACAGAGAAGAGCAGTCTCAGTTGAATGACTAGTCTTGAAACCTGACTGATTTGGATCAAGAAGGTCATTCTGAGAGAGATAGCAGGAGAGCTGGCCAAGGACGGCACGTTCAAGAGTTTTGGAGAGAAAAGAAAGAAGGGATAGTGGTCTGTAGTTGTTGACATCGGAGGGATCGAGTGTAGGTTTTTTCAGGAGGGGTGCAACTCTCGCTCTCTTGAAGACGGAAGGGACGTAGCCAGCGGTCAAGGATGAGTTGATGAGCGATTGATGTGCCATCCTGGATGAACTGCACTACCTGAGCCACTTGTGTGGGTTGTAGACTCCGTCTCATGCTACCACTAGAGTGAAGCACCGCCAGCATTCAAAAGTGACCAAAACATCAGCCAGGAAGCATAGGAACTGAGAAGTGGTCTGTGGTCACCACCTGCAGAACCATTCCTTTATTGGGGGTGTCTTGCTAATTGCCTATAATTTCCACCTTTTGTCTATTCCATTTGCACAACAGCATGTGAAATTTATTGTCAATCAGTGTTGCTTCCTAAGTGGACAGTTTGATTTCACAAAAGTGTGATTGACTTGGAGTTACATTGTGTTGTTTAAGTGTTCCCTTTATTTTTTTGAGCAGTGTATATATAATTTTTAAACTGAAGTATTCAGAGCCTTCGCTATGAGACTCGAAATAAAACTCAGGTGCATCCTGTTTCCACTGATCATCCTTGAGATGTTTCTACAACCGTATTGGATTCCACCTGTGGTAAATATTATTGATTGGACATGATTTGGAAAGGCACAACTGTCTATACAACGTCCCACAGTTGACAGTGCAAAAACCAAGCCACGAGGTCGAAGGAATAGAGCTCCGAGACAGGATTTTGTTGAGGCACAGATCTGGGGAATGGTACCAAAACATTTCTGCAGCATTGAAGGTCCCCAAGAACACAGTGGCCTACATCATTCCTAAATGGAAGAAGTTTGGAACCACCATGACTCTTCCTCTTGGCCGGAGGTAGCCTAGTGGTTAGAGCATTGGGCCAGTAACTGAAAGGTTGCTGGATGTCCTTGAGTGTCTGAATGTCCGAGTGGCCCATCCAGAGCCCAAACTTGAACTCGATTTAACAGGTCTGTAGAGACCTGAAAATAGCTGTGTAGCGACGCTCTCCATCCAACCTAACAGAGCTTGAGGAGGATCTGCAGAGCATAGTGGGAGAAACTCCAAATACTAGCGTGTCAAGCTTTTTTGTTTATTTAACTAGGCAAGTCAGTAAAGAACAAATTCTTATTGACAATGACGGCCTACACCGGCCAAACCCAGACGACGTTGGGCCAATTGTGCACTGCCCTATGGTACTCTCAATCACAGCCGGTTGTGATACAGCTTGTAGAGTCATACCCAAGGAGACTCAAGTACTGTGTATAGGGTCTGTGATAGCAAATTAAAAAAAAAAAAAAAAATGGTAACATTTCCAAAAACCTGTTTTTACTTTGTCATTATGTGGTATTGTGTGTAGATTGACGGAGGGGGGAGGGCGATTATCAATTTTAGAATAAGGCTGTAACATAACAAAATGTGAAAAAGTCAAGGGGTCTGAAAGCTTTCCGAATGCACTGTTTGTTCTGTACACTATTTTTAAAAAATGTTGATTAAACTTAAAGCTAGAATCCTTACTTGAAACAATAACACTGCAGACAACACGCCTCTGTTTTGATAAAAATATGAGGGATGGGCCTGGAGAAATGTAACCACTCTCAAATTTATAAAACAGAGCTATGGATGCAAGGACTGACCATCCATGAAATCAAAATGATAGTTTAAGCCATGTTGAGGCTATACATTGTTTACAAACATTGGGGTAAAACAAGCTTATATTTTGGGTTCTGATGGGGTACGACAGTTGAAGTAAGCTTGAGGCAAGTATAAGATAGTGGCTTGCGAAAGTATTCACCCCCTTAGCATTTTTCCTATTTTGTTGCCTTACAACCTGGAATTATAATAGATTTTTTGGGAGGTTTGATTTACACAACATGCCTACCACTCTGAAGATGCACAAATATTTTCTTGGGTGAAACGAACAAGAAATAAGACCAAAAAACCCAGAACTTGAGCATGCATAACTATTCACCCCCCCCCCAAAGTCAATACTTTGTAGAGTCACCTTTTGCAGCAATTACAGCTGCACGTCTCTTGGGGTATGTCTCTAAGCTTGGCACATCTAGCCAATGGGATTTTTGCCCATTCTGCAAGGCAAAACTGCTCCAGCTCCTTCAAGTTGGATGGGTTCCGCTGGTGTAATGCAATCTTTAAGTCATACCACAGATTCTCAATTGGATTGAGGTCTGGGCTTTGACTAGGCCATTCCAAGACATTTAAATGTTCCCCCTTAAACCACTCGAGTGTTGCTTTAGCAGTATGGTTAGGGTCATTGTCCTGCTGGAAGGTGAACCTCCGTCCCAGTCTCAAGTCTGTGGAAGATTGAAACAGGTTTCCTTCAAGAATTTCTCTGTATTTAGCGCCACCCACCATCCCTTCAATTCTGATCAGTTTCCCAGTCCCTGCCGATGAAAAACATCCCCACAGCATGATGCTGCCACCACCATGCTTCGCAGTGGGGATGGTATTCTCGGGGTGATGAGAGGTGTTGGGATTGCACCGGACATAGCGTTTTCCTTGATGGCCAAAAAGCTCAACGTTAGTCTCATCTGACCAGAGCACCTTCTTCCATGTTTGGGGAGTCTCCCACATGCCTTTTGGCGAACACCAAATGTGTTTTTTTTCTTTAAGCAATGGCTTTTTTCTGGCCACACTTCCATAAAGCCCAGGTCTGTGGAGTGTACGGCTTAAAGTGGTCCTAAGGACAGATACTCCCACCTCCGCTGTGGAGCTTTGCAGCTCCTTCAGGGTTATCTTTGGTCTCTTTGTTGCCTCTCTGATTAATGCCCTCCTTGCCTGGTCTGTGAGCTTTGGTGGGCGGCCCGCTCTTGGCATGTTTTTTGTGGTGCCATATTCTTTCCATTTTGTAATAATGGATTTAAAATGGTGCTCCGTGGGATGTTCAAAGTTTCTGATATTTTTTTTAACCCAACCCTGATCTGTACTTCTCCACAACTTTGTCCCTGACATGTTTGGAGAGCTCCTTGGTCTTCATGGTGCTGCTTGCTTGGTGGTGCCCCTTGCTTAGTGGTGTTGCAGACTCTGGGGCCTTTCAGAGCAGGTGTTTATATACTGAGATCATGTGACACTTAAATAAAGTCCATCTGTGTTGTAAGAAATACCATTGTAAATAACACAAGCATATTGCTATTACATTGTTATAACTAACTTCTTTCTAAGCAGGGTTTCTTACAAACTCATGAGCAGAACCTGAGACCCACACACACCCAAGGACAGAGGGCTGGCACAGACCTTCCATAAACACTGATAAGAAAAGAGTGCTTGGGTCTGCATTTCACGAAATAATGAGACACACACATAACCCAGGACAGAGGGCTGACATAAACCTTTCATAAACACTGATTAAATAGGAACATCTGCGCACACACCTAAATCTCCTGTTTTAGCTGAACATTTGGTAACAAAGAACTTTTGCTACAAGACTCAGAAGGATGACGCACAGCTCATCAGGACCAATCTGAGAAGACAACAACCTGATCAGGACCAACCAGAAAACCAGATCTACCAGACTCAACCTACTTTCTGTCCTGTATAAAATGTCTATGTATTTCTGTTATCTGGGCTCTGTCTGCAGGTTCCTTACGAGCTGAATGAACGAGTCCAAGCATGCTTGTATCAGATATCTTTACCTCTGAATAAAACTGCTTTTTATTATACGAATATCCACCCTGTCCAGAGTCTCTACTTCGTCTCAGTTCTCCAGTAAACTTGTGTCATCAACAGTGTGCAATCTAACTAATTATGTGACTTCTGAAGGTAATTGGTTGCACCAGATCTTATTTAGGGGCTTCATAGCAAAATGAGGTGAATACATGGCCACGTACCACTTTTCCGTTTTTTAATTTTTTGAAACAAGTTTATTTTTTTATTTTTTTCACTTCACCAATTTGGACTATTTTGAGTATGTCCATTACATGAAATCCAAATAAAAAACACTTAAATTACAGGTTGTAATGCAACAAAATAGTAAAAATGCCAAGGGGGATGAATGTTTTTGCAAGGCACTGTATATTCTTCAAGAATCAATGGATATATATTTAATCTATAACTCCAAAAAAGGATGTAGCAACCAAGGATTCTAGCTTTAAAATATCAAGGCAACAAGCTGCAATAGGATTGTGAGCTTGCTCAACAAAATAGTATTGCATTTGATTTAACATGCAATTGTAAGGAAACCAGACACAATAGGATTGTTTATATGAGCAATAGGAGTTTGCGCAACAATTGGACATATAGCTGAACCAACTTTCAGTTGAGTGAACATACAATTCAACCTTGTTTTCATATTTCCCAGGGTTCCTTGCCTTTCGAGTGAACTGTAGTTACTTACCACCCATTACTTTATTTGTTAGCGACAGAGACATGGTTGTTGTATTCAATGGTTCTTAGGCCAGGGCATTCACCAAGTGAATATGTCATCATAAAAATTAAACTATGACAATACATAACATAAGGTCTTTCTTTGAGGGCCTCATTACACCCTAACATAGTGGTCTGAAACTCCTGGTGTACAAGCCACATCAAGCCTGGAAGTGACATTACACTGGCTTGCAAAGTGATGTGTAATTCCTATTGGAATACGTCATTGAGGATATTCAACAATATGACATTTTAAAATCACCCGCAATCTGCATTGAGAAAGACTGCCAGGGTGGGGAATATTGATTATTGAGACTACCTAAATCTCATTAACTGGGACCGCCATCTCCGTATCAGGTGCAACAACTAACTACCTAACAGATTGGATGAGTTTAGAAAAAATGTGTTATTTATGTTTGTGTAGCATAACATTAAATCAACGTACATGCAAAAACACAGGTATTGAAACAAACAATTGAGAAAAAGAAAAAAAACTGCAATAGAGCATTCTGGGAAATATGATAATGCTGGGCGTGGTTTTGAGCAAACATTAATTTGTAATTTTACTCAACAAGCTGGTTCAAATTCAGCTCACTTCGAGCAGAGTTTGAGTAAACAAACTTGAGCAAATTCATGTTCTTTTGAAGTCACAAAATAATGCTGATTAAGCAATTGGTGAATTTATATATACAGTATTTTTTTGCCTCAAATCTCACTGACTTATCTTTGCTATTAGGTCTTCTTCATACTTCCCATGAAATAGCATGGGAGTCACATTGCTCCAAATGTCTTTGAGAGAACAGGCTAAAGGCTGAAACCATCAATCCTGTTTCAGAATTTGAACGTGTGAAATCCCTGGAGATAGAAAGAGATTATGCATTATTCCTAATGTTTAACAGCTTTTTCCTGTTGAGGCTGAGCAATGTTATGATCCGTGGACAGAGGCTATCTACAAGTCAGGGAGAGGATGCCCGCGCAGATCATACACCACAACAGCCTACGTGCTCAACATGACAGTAGCAACTTACACTGTAATTGAAAACTCATTTATATGGTTATTTTGAGTTATCAAAATTAAAATACTGCAACATACTGTAAATGGTGCATTGTGGGAAAATGTCATGGGTGCACTGTAAAAAAATATATACTTTTGTTTATGGTAACTTACTGGCAGCCAATTACCTGCAAGTTAATGAATATTTGTAAAAAAAAAAAAAAATTAAGTACAGTATGTTACCATAAAATCCAAAGGAGCTTTGGTTTAACAGTACATTACTGTAAAGAAGTGCTTTCTATACAGTAATGTACTGTTAAGCTAGTTTCTTTGGAATTTACAGTAACTTACTACCTACCTACTTACAGGTATATGGCTGCCAGTAAGTTACTGTAAAAGCAAGTAACTTTTTTTACAGTGTGGGGAAATAATTGCTGTATTCTCCATCATACAGAATACAATACCGTATTTTTGGAGCACCAAAAACCTTTTCACCACTAGTGGGTGCATGGTATTGTTGTTTCCAAGGCTCATTACCAAATTGAGGTGTGCCTTGTAAGAGGCTATATTTGTTGCACCCGTTAGTGGGTTAGGGTTAGAGCGCTGTACCAACTCCTACGTGGTTATAGATCCCCATCACTTTTAAATGTATAGGGGACAGATTGGAGTGGCAGAAAGTCGTAAACCTTTAATAGTTGAGTATTTTGATGTGTCCTTTTGGTCTGTTTTGCCCTGTAGTTGCTGCCAGTTTGGAAGCCTTTGTTAAGGCCTCCAGTTGTAAGTGTAAGTGAAATAAAACACCAAATATTCATTAATATGCTGTCATGTGTAAACCTGCTTGCACCAATCCCATGTACTGTAGTTACAGCTACTGTGAAATACAAACCCCTACCCCTCAATGAATTTGATTTATTCATCTATTCAGATTACGGTAACATTTACTCTTTTTTTAACAGTTTAATAAAGTCAATTTTACAGTATTGTACGGTGTGTCATTACACCGTACTTGCTTTGATTCTGTATTAGGATTACAGTAGGTGTACTGCAATATGAAATACAGTAACTTACCACTAGCTCTAAGTTACTGTCAAATTCACTCTCACCTTTACAGTATAGGCTATAGCCTAGTTGAGAATTCTCAACTACACAATATGTAAATCACACCTAATGGAGTTGTGGCGATGGGTTTTGGCGGAGTGTACCTCCAACTATACTGAACAAAAATATAAATGTAACATGCAACAATTTCAAAGGTTTTCCTGAGTTCCAGTTCATATTTTGAAATCAGTCAATTGAAATAAATTCATTAGGCCCTAATCTATGGATTTCACCTGACTGGGAATACAGATGTGCATCTGTTGGTCACAGATACCGTAAAACAAAAGGCAGGGGGCTTGGATCAGAGAACCAGTCAGTATCTGGTGTGACTGCCATTTGCCTCATGCAGTGTGACACATCTCCTTTGCATAGTGTTGATCAGGCTGTTGATTGTGGGCTGTGGAATGTTGTTCCACTTCTCTACAATGGCTGTCCAAAGTTGCTGGATATTGTCGGGAACTGGAACACGCTGTCGCACACGTTGATCCAGAGAATCCTAAACATGCTCAATGGATGACATGTCTGGTGAGTATGCAAGCCATGGTAGAACTGGGACATGTTGAAATTCCAGGAATTGTGGACAGATCTTTGTGACATGGGGCTGTGCATTATGCTGAAACATGAGGGGATGGCGGCAGATCAATGGCATGACAATGGGCTTCAGGAGCTGGTCCCGGTATCTCTGTGCATTGAAATTTCCATCGATAAAATGTTCGTTGTCCGCCCGCCAATACCATAAACCCACCGCCACCATGGGGCACTTTGTTAACAACGTTGACATCAGCAAACCACTCGCCCACATAACGCCATGCACGATGTCTGTGGTTGTGAGGCCGGTTTGACATACTTCCAATTTCTCTAAAACGACATTGAGGCGGCTTATGGTAGAGAAATGAACATTAAATTATCTGGCAACAGTTCTGGTGGACATTCATGCAGTCAGAATGCCAATTACACACCCCCTCAAAACATCTGTGGCATTGTGTTGTGTGAAATAACTGCACATTTTAGAGTGGGTGGGACACGATAGTGTGTCATATATGCATAGTCACTTTAACCATATCTACATATACATACTACCTCAATCAGCCTGACTAACCGGTGTCTGTATGTAGCCTCACTACTTTTATAGCCTCGCTACTGTATATAGCCTGTATTTTTATTTCTTTACCTACCTATTGTTCACCTAATACCTTTTTTGCACTATTGGTCAGTGTAGTATGATCTAAAATAAGGACGCGCGACAACGAGGTTCTAGCTCCAGCCTGTTTATTAACCTAACCCTTGCATGTCCTACATAGGTACGGATACCTATTGTTCACCTAATACCTTTTTTGCACTATTGGTCAGAGTCTGTAAGTAAGCATTTCACTGTAAGCTCTACACCTCTACACCTCTACACCTCTACACCGGCACACGTGACAAATACACTTTGATTTGTCCCCAGCACATGGTGAACCTGTGTAATGATTATGCGGTTTAATCAGCTTCTTGATATGCCACAACTATCAGGTGGATGGATTATCTTGGCAAAAGAGAAATGTGCACTAACAGGGATGTAAAGAAGAGAAATAGGCTTTTATAAACACTTCTAAGATAGACATGAATGATTTATATAAACCCTGGATTGTTGATGCTATGTATTGGTCAATGAGAGGCTTTGAAGCCACCGTTCGGCCATATTGTCACTCCCCAGAATAAGCAGTCATCCATAGGAATGAATCGAATTCTACAGTATTTCAATTAAAATGTTTCAAGGATTGTAGTGGGAACAGTAACATTTGTACTTTCTAAAAAAAAATATACATCTTTTTATATATTTTTACATTTTTATGTTCAACCTGCATAATATAATGTAAAAGTATGTATTAAGATGTCTGTAATAAAAAAAATGGCTAAAGCAAATGTAGATATTAATAAATGCATTTCTATAGCTTCTAAAATATTTTTTACAACTGTGGGTGAGTGCCAAGATGACGACGCGGTGTTTTTAAAACAGCGCCCCCGTCAGTCATTTAGTGTATATATAAATCATTGATAAACATCCTGGTTAAATACCATCAGTTTATGCCATGGAACTTCACCAGTTTGACTTTGCATAAAAACACATCTTCCTATCACAACAACCTGTTTGGCTACTAAAACTCATCACATCTACTAGTCTGAAGACCCTACGTTGAATTGCATTGAATTCTACGTTAGGCATAAATGCGCGTTCGGATCATTAGAGTTTCCTCTCACTACCTCTACAAGCCATTATGTTGAATACAATTATATTTGAACTTACTTCAACGGTTGGCCGTGGGGTTTGTCCTTTTGCAGGTAGGAATGTGAGACAATATATCCACCGGAAAGTATAATTTCATAAATTTTTCAAAGCGCTGCTTGTGAATTCATATTTCTATCACCCGAAGCATGGCACAAGGTGAATTGAATTCAACATTCTTGCTTGTAGAGGTTGTGAGATGAAACTTACTTGATCCAAACGCTCATTTATGACTGACATTGAATCAATCCAAAGCAATTCAACGTCGGGTCTTTAGGCTACACAGCTACAATTGTGCAAAAATGACCATAGGGGCATACAGACAAAAATAATAAGTAATGCAATATGGATATGAAGTGATGACTTTGTATTAAAGCTCTTATAATGAAGCTTTATAATAAACACCACTGAATGATGCTGCAAGTCAGCAATCAGTGTTTTAAATTACAGCTGTCATACAAAATTATCAACGGGCATGGAACTTCAATCATGCCAATGTTTAGCAGTTGCCTAATAATCAGGGTTGTTCATACCTGAGGATGCTTTGTCTTCTGGTCCGGACCATGCGTTCACGCCTCCTTCTCAAGCGCCTTTTTATTTTAGGGAATGATCTAGAAAACTTGCGTAAGAGGGCTTTGTCCTAAAGCCCTCCACATTCACATATTTGTCCACTTTGGGGTGGCCAAGTCAAATTTGATTTTCATTAGGGTCCATGTCTGTGTGTTATATGTTGGTATGATACCCATGTGTCGGAGGTAGCTAAATGTTGTGTAATCATTTTTTGTCATTGTGGGCAGGACTTTACTTTTTGTTCTTCACAAACCAATTTTGTACCTGGAATAATTACACAGATGGACAACGCCAGGGTTTCCATAGAAACATGCTATCAAGTTTGCATTCAACGCTTAGTTTACATGCTAACGGTGATACATTTATAGCTAAATATATATATTTTTGCATCATGTAGGCTAGGAGCTATATTAGTTGCATGCTGTCGAGGTAGCGTTAGCCATCCACCTGCTAGCTTAGCCCTCCTAATGTAGCTAACATCAGCTACGAATTTCTGCTGGCAGCTGTCATGTGTATCTGTGTATCTGAAATGTATGTCTTTCTCGCTCTCTCTCTCACTCTGTTTGAGTAATGTTCAAATCAATGTTCAAGTCACATGCGCGCGAATACAACCTTACAGTGAAATGCTTACTTACGAGCCCCTAACCAACAATGCAGTTTAAAAAAAAATACGGATAAGAATAAGAAATAAAAGTAACAAGTAATTAAAGAGCAGCAGTAAAATAACAATAGCGAGACTATATACAGGGGGTACCGGTACAGAGTCAATGTGCGGGGGCAAAGGTTAGTTGAGGTAATATGTACATGTAGGTAGAGTTATTAGAGTGACTATGCATAGATGATAATAACAGAGAGTAGCAGTGGTGTAAAAGAGGGGGTGGGGGGGTTGTAATGTAATGTAATGTTGTATTATTTATTATGTATCTCATGACTCCTTAAACAGGCTGCAGCTAGAGAGGCACCAGAGTTGGGTGGGGTTAAGGCCAGGGGAGTGGGCTACAGGTGGAATGGTTGCCCTACACTTGTCCCATCCTAAATTAGTCACACTAGCCACTGACTACTACCCCTTAGCCATTTCTTGAAGAAGCCCCAGGTATGAAAGCCAAAGGACTGGATGGGTGTAACGAGCAATGTGGCAGAAGCTCAACATAGACCCAATCTAAGAGAGAGAGAGAGTTCCTTAGTTCTGGCTCTTTGTCTCAAGATCTGAACTGAGCAATTTGACAATGAATCGTTAAATCATATGGTTTTTATTTCAGGGCTTTGGTGTCTAATACAGTCTTATTCCCATTCAAAAGACTCACACTAACAAAGCTCTCCAGGGGCTTCTTTTCCCTCACTGTTTCCCAGTAATGAGCCACTGACTGACTGCAGATAGAGGAGGACAGCCCAATGAACAAGCTGAGAGAAGAATGCCAGCCTCTGGTCTCAAACAAAGATGCCTATTACGGCTGATGATTACCCTAGATTGTTGTACACATGACATGATGCCCCAGCCCCACATTTAGCCCCACGATAACTCACCAGACCCATCTGTGTGGGCTATATTTAGACAAGACTACCCATTAGTGATCTCACATGCAAATTTATATGGCATTTAGAGCACAGTTTATACTGTAGGCTCTATCTTAGTAGATCATTTATAGTTGAAAGATAATTATTAGGCTTTTAACTGTTATTTCACTATGTTGCTCTGCCGCATACACGGTTTACAGTGCCTTCAGAAAGTATTCAGACCCCTTAACTTTTTCCACATTTTGTTACGTTACAGCCTTATTCTAAAATGGATTAAATACAAAAAAATCCTCAGAAATCTACACACAATACCCCATAATGTTAAAGTAAAAACATTTTTTTTAGAATATTTAGCAAATGTATTAAAACATTTTTTTTTTAAACTTATTTACATAAGTATTCAGACCCTTTGCTATGAGACTGGAAACTGAACTCAGGTGCATCCAGTTTCCATTGATCATCCTTGAGATGTTTGTACAACTTGATTGGATTCCACCTGTGGTAAATTCAATTGATTGGACAACAAATAAAATCAATCAAATAAAACCAAATGTTATTTGTCACATACTCCGAATACAACAAGTGATGACCTTACAGTGAAATGCTTATGTACAAGCCCTTAAGCAACAACGCAGTTTTAAGAAAAATAAGTGTTAAGTAAAAAATAGATAAGTAAAAATCAAAATAACAAATAGATAAGTAAAAAGAACAAATAGTTAAAGAGCAGCAGTAAAATAACAGTAGCGAGGCTATATGCAGGGGGTACCGGTACAGAGTCAATGTGCAGGGGCACCTGTTAGTCGAGGTAATTGAGGTAATATGTACATGTATGTAGAGTTAGAGTACCGTGCGGTAGCAGAGAGAACAGTCTATGACTAGGGTGGCTGGAGTCTTTGACAATCTTTAGGGTCTTCCTCTGAAACTAGGTCCTGGATAGCAGGAAGCTTGGCACCAGTGATGAACTGGGCCGTACGCACTACCCTCTGTAGTGCCTTCCGGTCGGAGGCCGAGCAGTTGCCATACCAGGCAGTGATGCAACCAGTCAGGATGCTCTCAATGGTGTAGCTGTAGAACTTTTTGAGGCTCTAAGGACCCATGCCAAATCTTTTCAGTCATCTGGGGGGGAATAGGTGTTGTCGTGCCCTCTTCACGACTGTCTTGGTGTGTTTGGACCATGATAATTTGTTGGTGATGTGGACACCAAGGAACTTGAAGCTCTCAACCTGCTCCACTACAGCCCCGTCGATAAGAATGTTGGCGTGCTCGTTCCTCCTTTTCTTGTAGTCCACAATCATCCCCTTGTCTTGATCACATTGAGGGAGAGGTTCTTATCCTGGCACCACACGGCCAGATCTCTGACCTTCTCCCTATAGGCTGTCTCATCGTTGTCGGTGATCAGGCCTACCACTGTTGTGTCGTTGGCATGCAGTCCTGGGCCATGCAGTCCTGGGTGAACAGAGAGTACAGGAGGGGACTGAGCACGCACCCCTGAGGGGCCCCCGTGTTGAGGATCAGAGTGGCAGATGTGTTGTTATGACCATCTTTTCAAAGCACTTCATGGCTACAGACGTGAGTGCTACGGGTCGGTAGTCATTTAGGCAGGTTACCTTAGTCTTCTTGGGCACAGGGACTTTGGTGGTCTGCTTGAAACATGTTGGTATTACACACTCAGTCAGGGACAGGTTGAAAATGTCAATGAAGACACTTGCCAGTTGGTCAGCACATGCTCGGAGACAACGTCCTGGTAATCCGTCTGGCCCTGCGGCCTTGTGAATGTTGACCTGTTTAAAGGTCTTACTCACATCGGCTACAGAGAGCGTGATCACACAGTCGTCTGGAACAGCTGATGCTCTCATGCATGCTTTAGTATTGCTTGCCTCGAAGCGAGCATAGAAGTCATTTAGCTCATCTGGTAGGCTCGTGTTACTGGGCAGCTCTCGGCTGTGCTTCCCTTTGTAGTCTGTAATATTTTGCAATCCCTGCCACATCCAACGAGCGTTGGAGCAGGTGTAGTACGATTCAATCTTAGTCCTGTATTGACGCTTTGTCTGTTTGATGGTTTGTCTGAGCGCATAGCGGGATTTCTTACAAGCGGCCGGGTTAGAGTCAGGCTCCTTGAAAGCAGCAGCTCTACCCTTTAACTCAGTGCTGATGTTGCCTGTAATCCATGGCTTCTGATTGGGGTATGTAAATACAGTGGTGTGGTGTACTCCTCAATGTCATCTGAAGAATCCCAGAACATATTCCAGTATGTGCTAGCAAACAGTACTGTAGCTTAGCATCTGCATCATCTTACCACTTCTTTAATGACCGAGTCACTGGTGCTTCCAGCTTTAGTTTTTGCTTCTAATCGGGAATCAGGAGGATAGAATTATGTTCAGATTTGCCAAATGGAGGGCGAGGGAGAGCTTTGTACGCGTCTCTGTGTGAGGAGTAAAGGTGGTCTAGAGTTTTTTTCCCCTCTGGTTGCACATGTAACATGCTGGTAGAAATTAGGTCAAACAGATTTAAGTTTCCCTGTATTAAAGTCCCTGGCCACTAGGAGCTCCGCTTCTGGATGAGCCTTTTCCTGTTTACCTATGGCCTTATACAGCTCATTGAGTGTGGACTTAGTGTCAGCATCGGTTTGTGGTGGTATATACACAGCTACTAAAAATATAGATTAAAATTCTCTTGGTAAATAGTGTGTACCTGAGGCGAGCAAAACCTCGAGACTTCCTTCATATTTGATTTTGTGCACCAGCTATTGTTTACAAATATACACAGTCACCTCTTATCTTACCGGAGGCAGCTGTTCT
This sequence comes from Salvelinus namaycush, assembly GCF_016432855.1. Lineage (NCBI taxonomy): Eukaryota > Metazoa > Chordata > Actinopteri > Salmoniformes > Salmonidae > Salvelinus > Salvelinus namaycush. The sequence goes on from NC_052310.1 coordinate 72,656,727, forward strand.
ATCTTGCTGGTGCAGTGTAAATCCCGCCAGCTGTATTCTATCCATGTCGTTCTTCAGCCACGACTCTGTGAAACATACTGTAAGATATTACAGTTAATGTACCGTTGGTAGGATATTCGTGACCGTAGCTCTTCTATTTTGTTATCCAATGATTTTACATTGGCTAATAGGACTGATGGTAGAGGCAGATTACCCACTCACCGTCGGATCCTTACAAGGCACCCCAACCTACGTCCCCGATATCTCTGTCTCTTTCTCCTGCGAATAACGGGGATGAGGTTCTTGTCAGGTGTCTGAAGTAAATCCTTCGCGCCCGACTCGTTAAAGAAAAAACCTTCGTCCAGTATGAGGTGGGTAATCGCTGTCCTGATATCCAGAAGCTCTTTTCGGTCATAAGAGACGGTGGCAGAAACATTATGTACAAGATAAGTTCCAAATAACGTGAAAAAATGCATACAGTAGCACAATTGGTTAAGAGCCCGTAAAATGGCAGCCATCTCCTCCAGCACCATTGGTATCCATGATTTGGAAAGGGACACACCCGTCTATATAAGATCCCACTGTTGATAGTGCATGTCAGAGCAAAAACCAAGCCATGAGGTCGAAGGAATTTTCAACAGAGCTCCGAGACAGGATTGTGTCGAGGCACAGATCTGGGGAAAGGTACCAAAAAATTTCACAGTGGCCTCCATCATTCTTAAATGTAAGAAGTTTGGAACCACCAAGACTCTTCCTAGAGCTGGCCGCCCAGCCAAACTGAGCAATTGGGGGAAAAGGGTCTTGGTCAGGGAGGTGACCAAGAACCCGATGGTCACTCTGACAGAGCTCTATAGTTCCTCTGTGGAGATGGGAGAACCTTCCAGAAGGACAACAATCTCTGCAGCACTCCACCAACCAGGTCTTTATGGTGGAGTGGCCAGACGGAAGCCACTCCTCAGTAAAATGCACATGACAGCGCGCTTGGAGTTCGCCAAAAGGCACCTAAAGGACTCTGACCATGAGAAACAAGATTCTCTGGTCTGATGAAACCAAGATGGAACTCTTTGGCCTGAATGCCAAGCATCACATCTGGAGCAAACCTGGCACCATCCTTACGGTGAAGCATGGTGGTGGCAGCATCATTCTGTGGGGATGTTTTTCAGGGGCAGGGACTGGGAGACAAGTCAGGATCGAGGCAAAGATGAACAGAGCAAAGTACAGAGAGATCCTTGAGGAAAATCTACTCCAGAGCGCTCAGGACCTCAGATGAAGGTGAAGGTTCATTTTCCAACAGGACAACGACGCTAAGCACACAGCCAAGACAACACAGGAGTGGCTTCGAGACAAGTCTCTGAATATCCTTGAGTGACTTAGCCAGAGTAAAGGGTCTGAATAGTTATGTAAATGTATTATTTCATTTTAATTTATTTTTTATAAATTAGCAAACATTTATAAAAACTGTTTTTGCTTTGACATTATGGGGTATTGTGTGTAAATTGATGAGGAGGAAAATAAACTATTTAATACATTTTTGGATAAGGCTCTAACCTAACAAAATGTGGAAAAAGTCAAGGGGTCTGAATACTTTCCGAAGGCACTGCAAGTGATTTGAAGTTTTAACTGTCTAAGACTGTCACTTTGCCTGAAATATGTGAAAGCCCTCTCCATGTTTCCTCCATGTTCTCAATTTTGAGAGGTCATCTAGTGTCATGGTGGTTTCACTGACCAGTGTAAGTGTATTTCCTGATGTCATGGTGGTGTCAGTGACCGGTGTAAGTGTATTTCCTGATGTCATGATGGCTTTTGCATCCAGTGTGCGTGTGTACTTTCCAGTGCCATGAGGGCTTCGGCCTCTTGTGAGTGACTGTATGTGTGTGTCCTCTTTCTGTGACTCAGCGCTCAGGCTGGTGACATTCAGAAGCAGAGAGAGTACGAAAGGATGAAACGAGATCTCCAACATAAGGCTCAGGAGGTGGAGGGAGAGCTGGCTATACAGAACCAGGTACACAAACACACACACACACACTTGACAAGGGAAGTGGGAAGGTGCAGTGGTAGGCTACTCTCTAGTTTTAACAGAAGTGTCATCATGTTTTCACCATATCAGCCAGATGGGAGAGACCTTTACATCCACAACCTAGACAAAAGAGCAGTTCATCTACCTTGATTAAATCAGTCAATCACCATTATACCACCTTCCTGCCAAGCCTATGTGCGAACGTACGTGTGTGTGTGTGTGGTATTTCAGTCTAAACTCTGTGGAATGCAGTGTGTCCTGCTGCTGGCTGTTGTCCTGGCTCTTTGCTGTGTCACTCAATCTCTAGATAAAATACAAATGTTTGAGCTGCAGTGTACGTGTGTATTTTTCTGACTGTGTGTATGGTTGTCTGTGTGTGGGTCTGTGGTGTGTCTGTATGTGTGTTTGTGTGTGTAGTTGTCTGCGTGTGGGTCTGTGGGTGTGTGTGTGTGTGTGTTCGCGAATGTGTGTGTGTGATTACCCCCCTTGCCCAAATCTGTGAGGTAAGGAGAGAAGGTGCTAACACCTGCTGTGATGAATGAGGTTGGGTGAGGCTGGCTGGTCTGCTGGTGCTGGCTCTGTATATGGAGTCTAGAATAGGTCAGCTGGAAATATACCTTCCATGGAGGTCTGTATGGGCTGTCGGAAACTTCATCAACAATTCATCATCCTCTATTTAAATAGGACTACTACTATGACACATCCAGATGAATTTGAGGAATTCTTTATACGTTAATCTCCAAGGATTTTCTCTCTATCCATCACATGTTCAGGAGATGATGACAGACTTTGATAATGAAATGGGGCAGGGAGAGCATGAGTTCAACCTGAGGATGGATCTTTAAAGACTGCTGAACAATTAATCAAATGGCCACCCGGACTATTTACATTGAACCCCCTTTTTTATTTAGTTTATTAGTAAATATTTTAATAACTCTATTTCTGCATTGTTGTTTAAGGGCTTGTAAGTAAGCATTTTACAGTAAGGTCTACACCTGTTGTATTCGGCGCATGTGACAAATACAATTTGATTTGATTTGAGATGAGATGAGATGAGAGCCGTGGTCCGGTCTCACAAACTCAGGGTAAGGAGCAGGTGTGTGGGTGTGTGTGTAAACACTCCCAGGAAAACTGCTGAATAAGATGGGATGATACGTGCTGATCCCTGGCAAGCACACGTGTGTGTGTGTGTGTCTCCCAGGTGAAGCTGCTCTCTAAGGAGACAGAGGTCCACTCCCAGGCTGTGGAGGCCCTGAAGGCCTCAGAGGATCTCTGTCAGCACACACAGCTATAGCACAGAGACTGGGAGAAAAAGGACATCACCTCCGTCAAGGACGCACTTAAAATGATTCATGCCGGCCTTATTTCCCATTGTCATTTCAAAGGAGTTAGAAGACAAACTAAAAGCTATGCAGACCAAGAGGAAGAGAGAGAAGGAGAGAGGAAGAGGAAGAGAGAGGAAGCGAGAGGGGAGAGGAGGGGAGAGGAAGAAGTATACAATAAGAAGGGAGTCCTAGATCTTACTACTACTACTATACAAATACCTCAGACAGAGGCACAAAGACAGACCAATTAGCAGCATATGAGTAGAAGTCCTAGACTAATGGTGGATGGTGTCTTGATGTTCCCATCTGTAGGCATGATGAATTGGACCGGGGAGTGCATGAGAGAGAGGCTCAGCTGGATGCATTACGGGACGCTTACAGAGAACAGCTACGACTGGTGGAGACAGATACCGATCATCTACGGTCACAACTGGACGCTATGCCAACACACACACACGCAGGCCCCGGAGAGACCACAAGGAAATACTGCGAAACAGACACACACAGTGTCTCACCTGTCTATGTGTGTATGTGTGTGTGCATTCTGTGTTAACTGGGTCTGTGTTTTGACTGTGTGAGTGTGTGTGTTTCATCCATGATGTGTGTGTTTCTGGTCCAAAGCCCTGGATGATCATAGTGTTTGTACATGCTCAGAGTGTGTGAGAGTGTGTGGTATGAGGTCTTCAGCTTTCCCACCCGGCCCGAAATGTATATTTTTTCTAAACAGAGACCAGTTCCGAATGAACCGGATGAACGTCAGACCTGTTCCGAATGAACCGGGCGACAGTCAGACCTGTTCCGAATGAACCGGGCGACAGTCAGACCTGTTCCAAATTAACCGGGCGACAGTCAGACCTGTTCCGAATTAACCGGGCGACAGTCCGACCTATCCCGAATTACCCGGGCGACAGTCAGACCTGTTCCGAATGAACCGGGCGACAGTCAGACCTGTTCCGAATGAACCGGGCGACAGTCAGACCTGTTCCAAATGAACCGGGCGACAGTCAGACCTGTTCCGAAAAGGCCCATGGAAAAACAGACCCATGCTGATTTGGCCTACTTGTCCTTAAAAACTGTCTATAACAAATTACAAAAAAAATATTAGTTGTGTTTGGATGTGTAGCCTGTGGTTCAAAACTTTATAGCCTATTGTTTTATTGGTTTGTACTTTCCTAAAATAATAATTCTCCACCTCACGGTTCAGCTGCCAGAGATTTGAGCTGTAAATGCATAAGGTCTATATTTCAAAAGTGAATATAAAGGAAGAGGAGCTTAGGCCTAGCCCTAGAGAGACCAAGAGGAAGATAGAGATATGTCGGCGACATGTTCAACACCGACATGCATTTCTTTATACTTGTCAGATAGGCCTATAGGCATACTGAATGAGGATAATTCGATAATTTTCGATCAGAATCATTTTTTTAATGATAAGCATTATATTGTTAGATTAACTCTGGTAGGCCTAAAACATTCTTCCTCACCTCAAGTTCAACTGTCAGAGTCAGATGGAGCGCACTGCCTTCATAGGCCTGCAGTAGCTAAGCATAATAATAGCCACAGCACACCAGATCTTCACAAAAGTTGCTTAACTTTATTAGAGTAATATCAAAAGTATCGTTTAAATAGAAAATACCAACAGGTTATTATATTGCGACATTAAATAAAGTTTTGCATCTCGCCCTGTTTGGTTTTTCCTTTTCACTGTGTGCGTGCGATTAGCCCTGTAGTAGGTCAATCGGTATTCTATTATATTGCGGCAAACACATTACATTTGGAACTTAATTTGGGCAAAGAAAATGGCTTAACAGAATGACACAAAACTCTTGTTGCATCTTTAAAGAATTGGTTTAAACCTTCACAAAGGTTTTGAACAGGCTTATGTTGCTGCAATTACCAACAAAGACGAGTGTCTACCGTAGGCCTACCCAACAAATGACAGCAATAGGCTAATGCTATTTTCTTTTTTAATAGGCTTACTTTGAACTTATCTTAAACTAAATACAGAACAAAGTCCTGACAGTTCGAACTTAATTTAGCCAAAGAAAATGTCTCAACAAAATGAAACAAAACACTTTTTTGCATATTTAAATAACTGGTTTAAATAGGCCTACAATAATAATAATGATAAAACAAATGCTAATAAATATGAAAATAAAACAATGAAAGTAAACAAATTGTATCAAACTTGAATAGCGAGTTGTACACATTTGGCCACTACAATATAAAAACTTGTCCAAGGACATTCCCCTTGTCGGCTTCTTTTCACTCTTTCTCCTCAAACTTTCGTTTTACTTAAATGAAAAAGGCCTCCATCTTCACAATCAACAGTAGCCTAGGCCAAGGCTCCTTTTACTCACTCTCTCTCCTCCAATGCAGACGCATGTGAGTTGAGCAGCCGGAACCATAAGCTATAGTTTTATTGAGTTGCAATTGGCTGACACAGATAACAAGCTTACGCAGTTCTCATCACCTCACACATTAACGGAATAGAGGACGGGTCCAGGGTAAATCAATTTTAATTGCACATACTAGAGACCCGTGACAATTATATCAGACCCGACCCAGATCCGAGACAAAAGTCAGAATTTAGGACCTGAACCTACTCATGTCCCAGGTCGGATTATGGAATTTCAGGTCTGTTGGACCTGCTGTGTCTGAAGCTGCCTGTCAGGTAGCAGTGATTATGTAACAATGTGTGAAAGGAAAGAGCCTCAGAGAAGGAAGAGACTATGATGATCCAGACACTCTCTCAATGGGATGAAACACACACAGAACATTTAGAAATCCTATCACATATCACATATCCATAAATGACTCATTGCAATAATACAGTGAAAATATACAGAGGAAAAACACAGCCTGCACATTGTAACACAACAATACCAAATAGATTCAGGACTCACCTCCAGGATGCTAAAGGTACTCTTGATGAAAGGAGGTGAACATTTTAGTGTAGTTTCGGTACAACAAATAACCTGTGTTTTATTGTGTTGTGAAGGCTTCATATAGAGCTGGAGACAACGCGTAGTGGCACGTACATCACTCAGGTCTCTAAGGAGACGGTTGTCAAGGAGCTGCTGGCCCTTCAGGAGAGAGAGAGCAAACTACGGACCGAACTGGATCGGAGCAGGGGGAGATGGAGAGGTCTGCTTGTGTGGGTGTGTGCGTACGACATGCGTTCGTGTTAAAACCATAAGCAGTGTGTGCTTGTCCTAGCTTTAAAGGGTAATTTATCAACTTCATATTCATCATCTTCAGCAACCACCCCAACATCAACATATGTGAACATGGCGCATTTCTATGTTTTCTAGTAAAGAAGATAGATGAAGATACACTGTGTGGCCAAAAGTATGTGGACACCCCTTCAAATTAGTGGATTCAGCTATTTCAGCCACACCCGTTGCTGGCAGGTGTATAAAATCGAGCACACAGCATTGCAATCCCCACAGACAAACATTGGCAGTAGAATGGCCGTACTGAAGTGCTTAGTGACTTTCAACGTAGCACCGTCATCAGATGCCACCTTTCCAACATGTCAGTTCGTCAGATTTCTGCCCTGCTAGAGCTGCCCCGGTCAACTGTAAGTGCTGTTACTGTGAAGTGGAAACATCTAGGAGCAACAACGGCTCAGCCACAAAGTGCAAGGCCACACAAGGTCACAGTACAGGACCAGCGAGTGCTGAAGCAATTGTATGTTCTCGGTTGCAACACTCACTACCGAGTTCCATGCTGCCTCTGGAAGCAACGTCAGCACAAGAACTGTTCGTCGGGAGCTTCATGAAATGGGTTTCCATGGCCGAGCAGCCACAAACAAGCCTAAGATCACCATGCGCAATGCCAAGCGTCAGCTGGAGTGGTGTAAAGTTCGCCGTCATTGGAATCTGGAGCACTTTATACTCGTTCTCTGTAGTGATGAATCACGCTTCACCATCTGGCAGTCCGACGGACGATTCTGGGTTTGGGGGATGCCAGGAGAATGCTACCTGCCCGAATGCATAGTGCCAACTGTAAAGTTTAGTGGAGGAGGAAAACAGTGCCTTGCAAAAGTATTCACCCCCTTGGCGTTTTTCCTATTTTGTTGTATTACAACCTGTAATTTAAATTGATTTTTATTTGGATTTCATATAATGGACATACACAAAATAGTCCAAATTGGTGAGGTGAAGTGAAATGAAAAAAATTCCTAAAAAAAATTCAAAAGAACAATTCTAAAAAATTCTAAAAAATAAGAAACAGAAAAGCGTGGGTGCGTATGTATTTGCTATGAAGCCCCTAAATAAGATCTGGTGCAACCATTTACCTTCAGAAGTCACATAATTTGTTAAATAAAGTCCACCTGTGTGCAATCTAAGTGGCACATGATCTGTAACATGATCTCAGTATATATATACACACCTGTTCTGAATGGCCCCAGAATCTGCAACACCACTAAGCAAGGGACACCACCAAGCAAGCAGCACCATGAAGACTTAGGTAGCGCCCCAAATAGGTCACGGATAAAGTTGTGGAGAAGTACAGATCAGGGTTGGGTTATGAAAAATATCTGAAACTTTGAACATCCCACGGAGCACCATTAAATCCATTATTACAAAATGGAAAGAATATGGCACCACAACAAACCTGCCGAGAGAGGGTCGCCCACCAAAGCTCACAGACCATGCAAGGAGGGCATTAATCAGAGAGGCAACAAAGAGACCAAAGATAACTCTGAAGGAGCTGCAAAGCTCCACAGTGGCGATTGGAGTATCTATCCATAGGACCACTTTAAGCCGTACACTCCACAGAAAAAAATAAGCAAACACGTTTGGTGTTCACCAAAAGGCATGTGGGAGACTCCCCAAACATATGGAAGAAGGTACACTGGTCAGATGAGACTAAAATTGAGCATCAAGGAAAACAGTATGTCTGGCGCAAAACGCAACAACTCTCATCACCTCGAGAACACCATCCCGACAGTGAAGCATGGTGGTGGTAGCATCATGCTGTGGGGATGTTTTTCATCAGCAGGGACTGGGAAACTGGTCAGAATTGAAGGAATGATGGATGGTGATGAATACAGGGAAATTCTTGAGGGAAACCTGTTTCAGTATTCCAGAAATTTGAGACTGGGACGGAGGTTCACCTTCCAGCAGGACAATGACCCTAAGCATACTGCTAAAGCAACACTGGAGTGGTTTAAGGGGAAACATTTAAATGTCTTGGAATGGCCTAGTCAAAGCCCAGACCTCAATCCAATTGAAAATCTGTGGTATGACCTAAAGATCGCTGTACACCAGTGGAACTTATCCAACTTGAAGGAGCTGGAGCAGTTTTGCCTTGAAGAATGGGCAAAAATCCCAGTTTTCCATTTTTTTTTGTCTTATTTCTTGTTCGTTTCACAATGAAAAATATTTTGTATCTTCAAAGTGGTAGGCATGTTGTGTAAATCAAATGATACAAACCCTCCAAAAATCTATTTTAATTCCAGGTTGTAAGGCAACAAAATAGGAAAAATGCGGGTGAATACTTTCGCAAGCCACTGTAATGGTCTGGGGCTGTTTTTCATGGTTCGGGCTAGGTCTTTTAATTCCAGTGAAGGGAAATCTTAATGCTACAGCATGGGGCTCCTGAGCGGTCTAAAGCACTGCATCTCAGTGCTAGAGGTGTCACTACAGACCCTGGTTCGATTCCAGGCTGTACCACAACTGGCCGTGATTGTAATTCCAATAGGGCGGCGCACAATTGGCCCAGCGTCGTCATTGTAAATAAGAATTTGGTAGGCTGTCATTGTATATAAGATTTTTTTCTTCACTGACCTGCCTAGTTAAATAAAGGTTAAATAAAATAAATAAACAATGACATTCTAGACGATACTGTGCTTCCAACTTTGTGGCAACAGTTTTGGGAAGGCCCTTTCCTGTTTCAGCATGACAATGTGCCCGTGCACAAAGCGAGGTCCATACAGAAATGATTTGTCGAGATCGGTGTGGAATAACTTGACTGGCCTGCACAGAGCCCTGAGCTCGACCCAGTCTAACACCTTTGGGATTAATTGGAACGCCAACTGCGAGCGAGGCCTAATCGCCCAACATCAGTGCCCGACCTCACTAATGCTCTTGTGGCTGAATGGAAGCAAGTCTCCGCAGCAATGTTCCAACATCTAGTGGAAAGCCTTCCCAGAAGAGTGGAGGCTGTTATAGCAGCAAAGGAGGTACCAACTCCATATTAATGCCCATGATTTTGGAATGAGATGTTCGATGAGCAGGTGTCCACATACTTTTGGCTATATAGTGTAAGTGTTTCCTATTAAATCGTCAACCAGTTAGTAGACAATTAGTAGGCTATGCCTACACATAATTCGTTAAAATCACACACTGCACACCGATGATGTCATTTCACACAGACATATGTTGATCTTTGGGTGGTGCTGTAGAATATGAAGTTGAAACATTTTGGAATTTCCCTTTAACTTGTGTGTGTTTGCATGTGTGTGTGTCCATGTGTGTGTGTCCGTGTGTATGTGTGTGTGTATCCCAGGTAAAAGCAGCAGCTACAGTGGGGCAAAAAAGTATTTAGTCAGCCACCAATTGTGCAAGTTCTCCCACTTAAAAAGATGAGAGAGGTCTGTAATTTTCATCATAGGTACACTTCAACTATGACAGACAAAATGAGGGGAAAAAATCCAGAAAATCACATTGTAGGATTTTTAATGAATTTATTTGCAAATTATGGTGGAAAATAAGTATTTGGTCACCTACAAACAAGCAAGATTTCTGGCTCTCACAGACCTGTAACTTCTTCTTTAAGAGGCTCCTCTGTCCTCCACTCGCTACCTGTATTAATGGCACCTGTTTGAACTTGTGATCAGTATAAAAGACACCTGTCCACAACCTCAAACAGTCACACTCCAAACTCCACTATGGCCAAGACCAAAGAGCTGTCAAAGGACACCAGAAACAAAATTGTAGACCTGCACCAGGCTGGGAAGACTGAATCTGCAATAGGTAAGCAGCTTGGTTTGAAGAAATCAACTGTGGGAGCAATTATTAGGAAATGGAAGACATACAAGACCACTGATAATCTCCCTCGATCTGGGGCTCCACGCAAGATCTCACCCCGTGGGGTCAAAATGATCACAAGAACGGTGAGCAAAAATCCCAGAACCACACGGGGGGACCTAGTGAATGACCTGCAGAGAGCTGGGACCAAAGTAACAAAGCCTACCATCAGTAACACACTACGCCGCCAGGGACTCAAATCCTGCAGTGCCAGACGTGTCCCCCTGCTTACGCCAGTACATGTCCAGGCCCGTCTGAAGTTTGCTAGAGAGCATTTGGATGATCCAGAAGAAGATTGGGAGAATGTCATAATGTCACTTTTTGGTAAAAACTCAACTTGTCGTGTTTGGAGGACAAAGAATGCTGAGTTGCATCCAAAGAACACCATACCTACTGTGAAGCATGGGGGTGGAAACATCATGCTTTGGGGCTGTTTTTCTGCAAAGGGACCAGGACGACTGATCCGTGTAAAGGAAAGAATGAATGGGGCCATGTATCGTGAGATTTTGAGTGAAAACCTCCTTCCATCAGCAAGGGCATTGAAGATGAAACGTGGCTGGGTCTTTCAGCATGACAATGATCCCAAACACACCGCCCGGGCAACGAAGGAGTGGCTTCGTAAGAAGCATTTCAAGGTCCTGGAGTGGCCTAGCCAGCCCCATAGAAAATCTTTGGAGGGAGTTGAAAGTCCGTGTTGCCCAGCAACAGCCCCAAAACATCACTGCTCTAGAGGAGATCTGCATGGAGGAATGGGCCAAAATACCAGCAACAGTGTGTGAAAACCTTGTGAAGACTTACAGAAAACATTTGACCTCTGTCATTGCCAACAAAGGGTATATAACAAAGTATTGAGATAAACTTTTGTTATTGACCAAATACTTATTTTCCACCATAATTTGCAAATAAATTCATTAAAAATCCTACAATGTGATTTTCTGGATTTTTTTTCTCATTTTGTCTGTCATAGTTGAAGTGTACCTATGATGAAAATTACAGGCCTCTCTCATCTTTTTAAGTTGGAGAACTTGCACAATTGGTGGCTGACTAAATACTTTTTTGCCCCACTGTATGTGTGGGTGTGGCGCGAGAGAAGGTTCTGGAGCAGAGGAGAATCCAGAGACGCTGTGAAGACAACAAGGCTGAACACTAACTGCACAGTGAGGGGTTAATACCGGGCCTGACACAGGCCAGAGACCAGGTGAGTCTCCTACAGCTAGTCTGGTTCATACACCTATAGACACCTAACTACAACCTGCAGGGTCTGACACTAATTACGTTGGTAACCAGTTTATAATAGCAATAAGGCACCTTGCGGGTTTGTGGTACATGGCCACTATACCACGGCTAAGATCTGTATCCAGGCACATTGCGTTGTGCGTAAGAACAACACTCAGCTGTGGTGTATTGGCTATATACCACACCCCCTTGTGCCTTTTTGCATAATTATAGTGACACTAAAGCTGAATTCAATCAGTTGATTAGTGATACACCAATTCTCCTGTTGTCCTCAGGCTAGTGCAGAGCTGAGAGAGAAGGAGATAGAACTACAGGCCCTGGGTCGGCCACTCAGAGAACAGTTGAGAGACCAGCCAAAACACAGGGGAGGGATGTCGTCCAATCATGTTAGAGCTTTAACTACTTGTCACAGAGTGAAATGTGATAGTGATGGGTTACAGTAACATGACAGGCCTGTTATGAGAGAGAGAGAGAGAAGATGTCAAGGGACAGTCGTACACAGACGTCAAGGGACAGTCGTACACAGATGTCCTACTGTGCATCTGTTTCTGTGTGTAAGAGACATGTTCAGTATTACTAACCCCTTCACCCCAGAAACCAGTGTTACAACAGTTATTCTAGAAAGCAGCAGGAGTCCTCCACTCGTAGTGGAAGTTGGAGTAGGGTGTTAGAGTAGCATACTGTGGGGGACTATAGTGTTGGAGAGGGGGAGGGTAAGAAGGAACGGCTGTGACTGACATACCTCAGGACCCCTAAAGCTTACTACAAGCTCTACGAAGACGAAAGATTCGGAGTGTTGCAATGTCATTTTTCGGCACAAATAATATGTACTACGCTCCGGCATTCGCCATACTTTTCTGTTACCTGAAAATGTAGACACGCCATATCATTCCTTCCACAGCCGTGGGGGCAGTGTTGTCTCTTGGTTCCTCTGTCTGAGCTTTAGGCTATTCATCAAAGTAGCCTTTTTTTGCATTGATAACCAGGCTGCCAGCTAGCTGCTATTAGCAAGGGAAGGTGACTCTTCCTTGTTTTCACAAAATGAAAAGACTTGTAGTAATCTTAACCCTCTAGTGATGTTACCACAGCTATTCTGAAGAACAGCAGGAGCCCCAAACGTGTCCTGGATAGTGAGAGAAAGGGAGTAGGGTGATAGGCGGAAGCATGGGGAGGAGGGGTGTGAGAGCTGGATTTTTTTGTGGGACCTTAGCTAGAGCATGACTGAAATGATATCCCCTCGCCCCTGTATCCAGGCTGGCCATTAATCCTGAGCATGTAAAGGTCTTTAAATAGTTCAACCAGTGATGCTGCAGCCCACTGACAGACCGGCATGCACCCTCTCTCTCACACATTCTGACTGATCTTATTCCACACTAACAGACTACAGCCACCCTTACTCTTTCACATTTGTTATTTTTTAACCTTTATTTTAAATAGGCAAGTCAGTTAAGAACAAATTCTTATTTACAATGACGGCCTAGGAACAGTGGGTTAACTGCCTTGTGCAGGGGCAGAATAACAGATTTTTACCTTGTAAGCTCGGTATTCGATCTAGCAACCTTTCGGTTACTAACCCAATGCTCTAACCACTAGGCTACCTGCCGCACACGAGCTAACAGACAACAGCCAGGGCGAAGTGACAGACTGGAAGGGAATGGGGGGGGGGGGGGGATTATGACAGAAGAGGCTGTTGCCAGGTGAGGAGAGGTAGCCTTTAAACGCCCTTCGGCTCCTGTTAACCTCTACGGGATCGGTGACCCCCCCTCCCACTGGACGGTTCAGCTAACGTGCGCTAATGTGATTAGCATGAGGTTGTAAGTAACAAGAACATTTCCCAGGACATAGACATATCTGATATTGGCAGAAAGCTTAAATTCTTGTTAATCTGACTGCACTGTCCAATTTACAGTAGCTATTACAGTGAAAGAATACCATGCTATTGTTTGAAGTTAGTTATGTTATGAACTTGAAAATGTATCAATAAACCAATTAGGCACATTTGGGCAGACTTGATACAACACTTTGAACAGAAATGCAGTGGTTCATTAGATCAGTCTTAAACTTTGCACCTACACTGCTGCCATCTAGTGGCAAAAATTTAAATTGCACCTAAACTGGAATAATAGATTGTGGCTTTACTCTTGCATTTCAAAGATGATGGAACATTTTTTGTTGTTGTAAAATGCATGTTTTTTCTTTGTATTATCTTTTATCAGATCTAATGTGTTAAATTCTCCTACATTAATTTCACATTTTCACAAACTTCAAAGTGTTCCCTTTCAAATGGTATCAAGAATATGCATATCCTTGCTTCAGGTCCTGAGCTACAGGCAGTTAGATTTGGGTGTCATTTTAGGCGAAAACTGGAAAAAAAAGTGTCCGATCCTTAAGAGGGTTTAACATCAGCTCTATTACCACAGCATGTTGCTGTTGACGCCACCTCTATTACCACAGCATGTGGCTGTTGACGCCACCTCTATTACCACAGCATGTGGCTGTTGACGCCACCTCTATTACCACAGCATGTGGCTGTTGACGCCACCTCTATTACCACAGCATGTGGCTGTTGACGCCACCTCTATTACCACAGCATGTGGCTGTTGACGCCACCTCTATTACCACAGCATGTGGCTGTTGACGCCACCTCTATTACCACAGCATGTTGCTGTTGACGCCACCTCTATTACCACAGCATGTGGCTGTTGACGCCACCTCTATTACCACAGCATGTTGCTGTTGACGCCACCTCTATTACCACAGCATGTGGCTGTTGACACCACCTCTATTACCACAGTATGTTGCTGTTGACGCCACCTCTATTACCACAGCATGTGGCTGTTGACACCACCTCTATTACCACAGCATGTGGCTGTTGACACCACCTCTATTACCACAGCATGTTGCTGTTGACGCCACCTCTATTACCACAGTATGTTGCTGTTGACGCCACCTCTATTACCACAGCATGTGGCTGTTGACGCCACCTCTATTACCACAGCATGTGGCTGTTGACGCCACCTCTATTACCACAGCATGTGGCTGTTGACACCACCTCTATTACCACAGCATGTGGCTGTTGACACCACCTCTATTACCACAGCATGTGGCTGTTGACACCACCTCTATTACCACAGCATGTTGCTGTTGACGCCACCTCTATTACCACAGCATGTGGCTGTTGACACCACCTCTATTACCACAGCATGTGGCTGTTGACGCCATCTCTATTACCACAGCATGTTGCTGTTGACGCCACCTCTATTACCACAGCATGTGGCTGTTGACACCACCTCTATTACCACAGCATGTTGCTGTTGACGCCACCTCTATTACCACAGCATGTGGCTGTTGACACCACCTCTATTACCACAGCATGTGGCTGTTGACACCACCTCTATTACCACAGCATGTTGCTGTTGACGCCACCTCTATTACCACAGTATGTTGCTGTTGACGCCACCTCTATTACCACAGCATGTGGCTGTTGACGCCACCTCTATTACCACAGCATGTGGCTGTTGACACCACCTCTATTACCACAGCATGTGGCTGTTGACACCACCTCTATTACCACAGCATGTGGCTGTTGACGCCACCTCTATTACCACAGCATGTGGCTGTTGACGCCACCTCTATTACCACAGCATGTGGCTGTTGACGCCACCTCTATTACCACAGAATGTGGCTGTTGACGCCACCTCTATTACCACAGCATGTGGCTGTTGACACCACCTCTATTACCACAGCATGTGGCTGTTGACACCACCTCTATTACCACAGCATGTTGCTGTTGACGCCACCTCTATTACCACAGCATGTGGCTGTTGACACCACCTCTATTACCACAGTATGTTGCTGTTGACGCCACCTCTATTACCACAGCATGTGGCTGTTGACACCACCTCTATTACCACAGCATGTGGCTGTTGACGCCACCTCTATTACCACAGCATGTGGCTGTTGACGCCACCTCTATTACCACAGCATGTGGCTGTTGACGCCACCTCTATTACCACAGCATGTTGCTGTTGACGCCACCTCTATTACCACAGCATGTGGCTGTTGACGCCACCTCTATTACCACAGCATGTGGCTGTTGACGTCACCTCTATTACCACAGCATGTGGCTGTTGACACCACCTCTATTACCACAGCATGTGGCTGTTGACGCCACCTCTATTACCACAGCATGTGGCTGTTGACGCCACCTCTATTACCACAGCATGTGGCTGTTGACGCCACCTCTATTACCACAGCATGTGGCTGTTGACGCCACCTCTATTACCACAGCATGTGGCTGTTGACGCCACCTCTATTACCACAGCATGTGGCTGTTGACGCCACCTCTATTACCACAGCATGTGGCTGTTGACGCCACCTCTATTACCACAGCATGTGGCTGTTGACGCCACCTCTATTACCACAGCATGTGGCTGTTGACACCACCTCTATTACCACAGCATGTGGCTGTTGACGCCACCTCTATTACCACAGCCTGTGGCTGTTGACGCCACCTCTATTACCACAGCATGTGGCTGTTGACACCACCTCTATTACCACAGCATGTGGCTGTTGACGCCACCTCTATTACCACAGCATGTGGCTGTTGACACCACCTCTATTACCACAGCATGTGGCTGTTGACGCCATCTCTATTACCACAGCATGTGGCTGTTGACACCACCTCTATTACCACAGCATGTGAGACTCCTGGCCTGGTGCTACTGAGCTTCCTGGTCTGAAGTTCACAACCTTAATCTGATACTAGGCCCTCTTAGCTCTCATCTCATCTTATCCTTTTCTTCCTCTTCTTCAAAAGGGCCCTATTTCAGGGTGCTCTCCACAAGTAGTACCCTGCTTTTGACCTCAGAAAACGGAGTTTCACTGATTTCTTTCATTCAGTAGTTTCACTATTCTATCAGTCAATACCTTCACTGTTCTCCATTCAACAGTTTATTATTCATATTATTCATTCATTTATTACTGTTCTGTTTTCCATTCTTCATTGAAGCTACTTGGCTCGACTTTCGGAATGGCGACTGACTGAAGTGGACCAGGGCTCCACGCTGACCTTCTTTACAAGGAGCACGTTGGAGCAAGTTTAAAAATGTAGGTGCACACAAAGAAATTTAGGAGCACAATTAAAAATATATGAGGTAATAAAGTTAGAATCATACATTTTTCAAGGCGCACTGGTGCTCCTAAATTAACATTCTTGGTCGCACAGCAAAATATTTAGGCACATATGCAAGTAAAATGGTGGCACTGTAGAGCCATGCAGGATGTGGGGAGAAGCAAATATGCTATGAAATAATAATTTTACTGCACATTACAGATTCACTAAGTGAAAGGTAGATACTAAATGATGTCTGGCAAACATAAAGAAACCGGGAACTTTAACAGTCAACTCCCCGCAAAACTAGTTAACTATGGCGGCAGTGACTAGCCTCAGCCAAGACCACTTCCTCTCTGGTAGCTGAATTGGAGGAGAACTGTACTGCCCTCTCAGCTGAGATGGCAACCTGGCTAACAATGTCCCTCTCACCCATATAATCATCCCTGGATGTGGTCCGACTGACAGTAGAGTTACTTGGCTTTCTTCAATCCCCAGATTCCGCTCGATTCTCAATATATTCAATTTAGCAGACGCTTTTATCCCCAAAGTTAATTCTCCCATTCCGCACACACACACACACACACACACACACACACACACACACACACACACACACACACACACACACACACACACACACACACACACACACACACACACACACACACACACACACACACACACACACACACTTCTGTGTTCTCTCTCCTTCTGATTCTCTCCCCTCTGTTCCTAGAGAGGCGCTCTGGTCCCGTCCACAGACTTTTTTAAGTGGTGCCCTTTCCTTCAGCATCCCAAGTGGTCTGATGCCCTTTCATATTGGCTGACCAACATGCCTATCTCTGTTGCCTCTATGGCACTTACCCTGCACCCTCAGCAAGGCTTTAATTTAATGCCAAAACATGTTGGGTTTGAACTTGAACTTTCATTTTGTTCCCAAGAGTGGCTATCCTTCGTCGGCCTATGGGACCTAGATATCAAAGGGTGTTTGTCACATGCTTCGTAAACAACAGGTGTACACTAACAGTGAAATGCTGACTTACGGCTCCTTGACCAACAATGCAGAGTTAAAGATAAAGATATATATATATATATATATATATAGAAGTAGTGGCACGAGGAATAAATACACAGTGAATAACAATAATGACTAAAAATAACATGGCTATATCTTGATTAGACAATTATTAAACCCCCAATACTATGTAGAAACATATTTGGCAGCGATTTAAAACTTCTTATGGATCAAATCCCGTTAACGGGATCGATTTGACAACATCCGGTGAAATGGCAGAGCGCCAAATTCAAATTAAATTGTTAGAAATATTTAACTTTCATACAATCACAAGTGCAATACACCAAAATAAAGCTTAACTTCTTGTTAATCCAGCCACCGTGTCAGATTTCAAAAAGGCTTTACGGCGAAAGCAAACCATGCTATTATCTGAAGACAGCACCCCATCAAACAAACACATGACAATCATATTTCAACCCGCCAGGCGAGACACAAAACTCAGAAATAACGATATAGTTCATGCCTTACCTTTGAAGATCTTCTTCTGTTGGCACTCCAATATGTCCCATAAACATCACAAATGGTCCTTTTGTTCGATTTATTCCGTCGTTATATCCCCAAAATGTCAATTTATTTGGCGCGTTTGATTCAGAAAAACACCGGTTCCAAATTGGCCAACATGACTACAAATTATCTAATAAATTACCTGTAATCTTGGTCCAAACATTTCAAACAACTTTCCTAATCCAACTTTTGGTATTTTAAAACGTAAATAATCGATCAAATTTAAGACGGGATAAACTGTGTTCAATAGCGGATAAAATGAAAGTGGAGCGAGCGCCAGGTCGTGCGCCGCAAACAAAAGAGTCCACTTGGCTCGACTCCCAGAAAGGAAAGCGCTACTTCTTCATTACTCAAAGGAAAAACATCAACCAATTTCTAAAGACTGTTGACATCTAGTGGAAGCCATAGGAACTGCAAGCATATTTCTATTAAAACGGGCTTGCCATAGAAACCTAATGGAAAACAGATTGACCTCCCCCCAAAAATTCCCTGGATGGATTGTGCTCGGCGTTTCGCCTGCCAAATCAGTTCTGTTATACTCACAGACATTATTCAAACAGTTTTAGAAACTTCAGAGTGTTTTCTATCCAAATCTAATAATATGCATATCCTAGCTTCTGGGCCTGAGTTGTAGGCAGTTTACTTTGGGCACGCTTTTCATCCGGACGTGAAAATCCTGCCCCCTATCCCAGAGAGGTTTTAAAGCTGTGAGTCTTTCTGGGTTAGTCTCTAATAGCTTTGCAAACCTGGATTGTACAATATTTGCCCATTATTCTTTAAAATATTATTCAAGCTCTGTCGAGTTGGTTGTTGATCATTGCTAGACAGCCATTTTCAAGTCTTGCCATAGATTATCAAGCCGATTTAAGTCAAAACATTAACTACTCAGGAACATTCAATGTCGTCTTGGTAAGCAACTCCAGTGTAGATTTGGCCTTGTGTTCTAGGTTATTGTCCTGCTGAAATGTTGTATTTTCAGCTGTTTGAAGCTGGTGTACAAAACCGAAAGTAAAAGACGCAAGAATGTAACTTAAGAACAGGAAGCATAGAAATTGCGCACATAGAACAGATATACCGCTTCTTAGACTTGCTTTCAACGCTAATGACAGATCTACAACTTACCCTTCTATGTGAACTTGGTCGGGTCGGCCAAAAAGTTACATATTGCAGCTTTAAATGGTTGAGCATTTTGCCATGTCCTTTTGGTCTGTTTTGCCCTGTAGTTGCTGACCGTTTGGAAGCTTTTGTTAAGACCTCTGTACGTGTAGGTGATATAAAACACCAAATATTTATTAATATGCTGTAATGTGTAGACACTTAACCTAGTAGCCTGCCTGCTTGCACCATTGGCTTGTAATTACAATAAAATAATGTGAAATACAAACCCCTTCCCTCAATGAATTTCGTTAATCCATTCATCCATTACACTCATCCATTACATTCATTCATTCATCCATTACATTCATCCATTAATCCATTACATTCATCCATTACATTCATCCATTCGTCCATTCCATTCATCCATTATATTCATTCATTCATCCATTACATTAATTCATTCATCCATTACATTCATCCATTCATCCATTCATCCATTACATTCATCCATTCGTCCATTCCATTCATCCATTATATTCATTCATTCATCCATTACATTCATTAATTTACTTTTTTACAGTCAATTTTACGGTATTGTACTGTATGTCATGACACAGTACTTGCTTTGATACCATATTTATATTACAGTAGGTGTACTGTAATATGAAAAACAGAATTTTACTTCCCACTGAGCTGCCTGTAAGTTACTGTCAAATTCATGGCAATCCCTTTGCAGTGTAACCTTAAACATCAACATTCTGAAACAGTATCTTACCGATTCCTACCGACGGTGTATATGGAGGGTCTGAAACTGGACTCCCTATTGTCCTAGGGCCTAAGGTCAGGTGTTTATGGCTTCCTGAAAAGGTCGCTACCCGAAGTTGAATTTTGAACAGGCAAAAACTCAGTATCGGTTTTCACTCAGCCGGTCGTATTGTTTGTCAAAGTAATGTACTTTATTTGAGTGTTTTCTAAAGGGCACTTTCTCTTTTAGAATGAATACTTAGAACCATCAACCATAATATACAGCAGTGGTTCCCAAATGGGCACGCAAGGGACCGCCCCCCAAAAAATAATACAAAATAATAATAATATATATTTGTACCAGTCAAAAGTTTGGACACACCTACTCATTCAAGGGTTTTTCTTTATTTTGACTATTTTCTACATTGTAGAATAATAGTGAAGACATCAAACTATGAAATAACACATATGGAGTCATGCAGTAACCAAAAAAGTGTTAAGAAAATCATAATATATTTTATATTTGAGATTCCTCAAAAGTAGCCATGGTTTTCCTTGATGACAGCTTTGCACACTCTTGGCATAAAGGACCTCTACCCCAGCCTCCAGCACAGAGTTCAGCCAAGCCCACTGACAGTGCTGCACAGCCTAGCCCACTGACAGCGCTGCACAGCCTAGCCCACTGACAGCGCTGCACAGCCGAGCTCACTGACAGCGCTGCACAGCCTAGCCCACTGACAGCGCTGCACAGCCTAGCCCACTGACAGCTCTGCACAGCCGAGCCCACTGACAGCGCTGCACAGCCGAGCCCACTGACAGCGCTGCACAGCCTAGCCCACTGACAGCGCTGCACAGCCTAGCCCAATGACAGCGCTGCACAGCCTAGCCCAATGACAGCGCTGCACAGCCTAGCCCACTGACAGCGCTGCACAGCCTAGCCCACTGACAGCGCTGCACAGCCA
The DNA here is from genome assembly GCF_016432855.1 of Salvelinus namaycush. NCBI lineage: Eukaryota > Metazoa > Chordata > Actinopteri > Salmoniformes > Salmonidae > Salvelinus > Salvelinus namaycush. Next base: position 72,677,820 of record NC_052310.1, read on the forward strand.
AGCCCACTGACAGCGCTGCACAGCCAAGCCCACTGACAGCGCTGCACAGCCTAGCCCACTGACAGTGCTGCACAGCCTAGCCCACTGACAGCGCTGCACAGCCAAGCCCACTGACAGCGCTGCACAGCCAAGCCCACTGACAGCGCTGCACAGCCAAGCCCACTGACAGCGCTGCACAGCCAGGTATAAACACTGTTTACTCGCAACCCCTAGAAGTTCCAGACAGTCTTGGATCAACACACACCTCAACGCCAACCTGTTGACAGATCACTAAAGCACCAGCCCAAGAAATGTCATCACCAGCATGTGTCACTGCTTACTCTGTGTTCGCTCACACCGACACCCCCTCCCATCCCCTCCCCTCCTGCACCACAAACAAATCTACCATGCATGCTGTATCCCTAACCCCATCCATCACCAGAACCCATTCCAATCACATCCCACCACAAGAACCAAGCGCACCCTACCAGAACCCTTAAAAACCATCACTATCACATGCCTCCGCTACCACCCTATCATTCTGCTGATAGACCCTAACTAGCCTAAAGCCCAGGCCAACAGGTGTCAACACTAACCCTTCACACAGCCGAGTGCCGACCTGTAAGAAGGGTATTAATGTACACAGACAGACAGTTAAAATGTACACAGACAGACAGTAATATGAGTATTTATGGTTACAGCTAGCTAGTAATAGACTGGCTGTGGAGGCATAACCCTCAACCTCTAGCATATAGAGAAGGGTAGTAATATAATCGTGACTCAGTCACACACATGCCTGAGTAACCTGTGTGTGTGTGTGTGTTCTCTCTGTGTTTACCAGCGGCAGGTACGCCAGAGTACACCCAGGTTCTAGAAGAGGAGGTAGCAGAGCTGAAGGCCAGGTGCTGGCGCATAGAGGACCACTAGAGGGCTCCACCAGACCACAACACTGCTTTCGTTATCCGGCAACCACACTCACCCCCATCGACTCCGTCAACACATACCTCCAGAACCACATCCGCTCCCTCAATGAGACATTTCAATAGTATACTATATAGTGGTACTAGGACAGAGATAATGGTGTCACCTGGCACACTTCATCAACTTCTGACTAGAGATCTGAGAATGGTGGTTACTTGTGTTTCAGTCTACTGCTATGCAAAATACCTTTTATTTCTATTCATCAATGATGATAGGAATTTGTCTTGGTGTTGTAAGTATTAAAAACGACAACAACATAAAACTCATAGCCATTGTCTACATGATGTTTTCTGCAGGTGGTCTGTGAGTGGAAAAGGTGGCCAACGCTACAGCTTGGACTAGCTAATCTGGAGGCTGCCCTGGCCTCGCTCATGCAACAGGTACTGACTCTCTCCAGTCAGGGTAACTCACCTGGAGGCTGCCCTGACCTCGCTCATGCAACAGGTACTGACTCTCTCCAGTCAGGGTAACTCACCTGGAGGCTGCCCTGGCCTCGCTCATGCAACAGGTACTGACTCTCTCCAGTCAGGGTAACTCACCTGGAGGCTGCCCTGGTCTCGCTCATGCAACAGGTACTGACTCTCTCCAGTCAGGGTAACTCACCTGGAGGCTGCCCTGGCCTCGCTCATGCAACAGGTACTGACTCTCTCCAGTCAGGGTAACTCACCTGGAGGCTGCCCTGGCCTCGCTCATGCAACAGGTACTGACTCTCTCCAGTCAGGGTAACTCACCTGGAGGCTGCCCTGACCTCGCTCATGCAACAGGTACTGACTCTCTCCAGTCAGGGTAACTCACCTGGAGGCTGCCCTGGCCTCGCTCATGCAACAGGTACTGACTCTCTCCAGTCAGGGTAACTCACCTGGAGGCTGCCCTGGCCTCGCTCATGCAACAGGTACTGACTCTCTCCAGTCAGGGTAACTCACCTGGAGGCTGCCCTGGCCTCGCTCATGCAACAGGTACTGACTCTCTCCAGTCAGGGTAACTCACCTGGAGGCTGCCCTGGCCTCGCTCATGCAACAGGTACTGACTCTCTCCAGTCAGGGTAACTCACCTGGAGGCTGCCCTGGCCTCGCTCATGCAACAGGTACTGACTCTCTCCAGTCAGGGTAACTCACCTGGAGGCTGCCCTGGGCTCGCTCATGCAACAGGTACTGACTCTCTCCAGTCAGGGTAACTCACCTGGAGGCTGCCCTGGCCTCGCTCATGCAACAGGTACTGACTCTCTCCAGTCAGGGTAACTCACCTGGAGGCTGCCCTGGCCTCGCTCATGCAACAGGTACTGACTCTCTCCAGTCAGGGTAACTCACCTGGAGGCTGCCCTGGCCTCGCTCATGCAACAGGTACTGACTCTCTCCAGTCAGGGTAACTCACCTGGAGTCTGCCCTGGCCTCGCTCATGCAACAGGTACTGACTCTCTCCAGTCAGGGTAACTCACCTGGAGGCTGCCCTGGCCTCGCTCATGCAACAGGTACTGACTCTCTCCAGTCAGGGTAACTCACCTGGAGGCTGCCCTGGCCTCGCTCATGCAACAGGTACTGACTCTCTCCAGTCAGGGTAACTCACCTGGAGGCTGCCCTGGCCTCGCTCATGCAACAGGTACTGACTCTCTCCAGTCAGGGTAACTCACCTGGAGGCTGCCCTGGCCTCGCTCATGCAACAGGTACTGACTCTCTCCAGTCAGGGTAACTCACCTGGAGGCTGCCCTGGCCTCGCTCATGCAACAGGTACTGACTCTCTCCAGTCAGGGTAACTCACCTGGAGGCTGCCCTGGCCTCGCTCATGCAACAGGTACTGACTCTCTCCAGTCAGGGTAACTCACCTGGAGGCTGCCCTGGCCTCGCTCATGCAACAGGTACTGACTCTCTCCAGTCAGGGTAACTCACCTGGAGGCTGCCCTGGCCTCGCTCATGCAACAGGTACTGACTCTCTCCAGTCAGGGTAACTCACCTGGAGGCTGCCCTGGGCTCGCTCATGCAACAGGTACTGACTCTCTCCAGTCAGGGTAACTCACCTGGAGGCTGCCCTGGCCTCGCTCATGCAACAGGTACTGACTCTCTCCAGTCAGGGTAACTCACCTGGAGGCTGCCCTGGCCTCGCTCATGCAACAGGTACTGACTCTCTCCAGTCAGGGTAACTCACCTGGAGGCTGCCCTGGCCTCGCTCATGCAACAGGTACTGACTCTCTCCAGTCAGGGTAACTCACCTGGAGGCTGCCCTGGCCTCGCTCATGCAACAGGTACTGACTCTCTCCAGTCAGGGTAACTCACCTGGAGGCTGCCCTGGCCTCGCTCATGCAACAGGTACTGACTCTCTCCAGTCAGGGTAACTCACCTGGAGGCTGCCCTGGCCTCGCTCATGCAACAGGTACTGACTCTCTCCAGTCAGGGTAACTCACCTGGAGGCTGCCCTGGCCTCGCTCATGCAACAGGTACTGACTCTCTCCAGTCAGGGTAACTCACCTGGAGGCTGCCCTGGCCTCGCTCATGCAACAGGTACTGACTCTCTCCAGTCAGGGTAACTCACCTGGAGGCTGCCCTGGCCTCGCTCATGCAACAGGTACTGACTCTCTCCAGTCAGGGTAACTCACCTGGAGGCTGCCCTGGCCTCGCTCATGCAACAGGTACTGACTCTCTCCAGTCAGGGTAACTCACCTGGAGGCTGCCCTGGCCTCGCTCATGCAACAGGTACTGACTCTCTCCAGTCAGGGTAACTCACCTGGAGGCTGCCCTGGCCTCGCTCATGCAACAGGTACTGACTCTCTCCAGTCAGGGTAACTCACCTGGAGGCTGCCCTGGCCTCGCTCATGCAACAGGTACTGACTCTCTCCAGTCAGGGTAACTCACCTGGAGGCTGCCCTGGGCTCGCTCATGCAACAGGTACTGACTCTCTCCAGTCAGGGTAACTCACCTGGAGGCTGCCCTGGCCTCGCTCATGCAACAGGTACTGACTCTCTCCAGTCAGGGTAACTCACCTGGAGGCTGCCCTGGCCTCGCTCATGCAACAGGTACTGACTCTCTCCAGTCAGGGTAACTCACCTGGAGGCTGCCCTGGCCTCGCTCATGCAACAGGTACTGACTCTCTCCAGTCAGGGTAACTCACCTGGAGGCTGCCCTGGCCTCGCTCATGCAACAGGTACTGACTCTCTCCAGTCAGGGTAACTCACCTGGAGGCTGCCCTGGCCTCGCTCATGCAACAGGTACTGACTCTCTCCAGTCAGGGTAACTCACCTGGAGGCTGCCCTGGCCTCGCTCATGCAACAGGTACTGACTCTCTCCAGTCAGGGTAACTCACCTGGAGGCTGCCCTGGCCTCGCTCATGCAACAGGTACTGACTCTCTCCAGTCAGGGTAACTCACCTGGAGGCTGCCCTGGCCTCGCTCATGCAACAGGTACTGACTCTCTCCAGTCAGGGTAACTCACCTGGAGGCTGCCCTGGGCTCGCTCATGCAACAGGTACTGACTCTCTCCAGTCAGGGTAACTCACCTGGAGGCTGCCCTGGCCTCGCTCATGCAACAGGTACTGACTCTCTCCAGTCAGGGTAACTCACCTGGAGGCTGCCCTGGCCTCGCTCATGCAACAGGTACTGACTCTCTCCAGTCAGGGTAACTCACCTGGAGGCTGCCCTGACCTCGCTCATGCAACAGGTACTGACTCTCTCCAGTCAGGGTAACTCACCTGGAGGCTGCCCTGGCCTCGCTCATGCAACAGGTACTGACTCTCTCCAGTCAGGGTAACTCACCTGGAGGCTGCCCTGGCCTCGCTCATGCAACAGGTACTGACTCTCTCCAGTCAGGGTAACTCACCTGGAGGCTGCCCTGGCCTCGCTCATGCAACAGGTACTGACTCTCTCCAGTCAGGGTAACTCACCTGGAGGCTGCCCTGGCCTCGCTCATGCAACAGGTACTGACTCTCTCCAGTCAGGGTAACTCACCTGGAGGCTGCCCTGGCCTCGCTCATGCAACAGGTACTGACTCTCTCCAGTCAGGGTAACTCACCTGGAGGCTGCCCTGGCCTCGCTCATGCAACAGGTACTGACTCTCTCCAGTCAGGGTAACTCACCTGGAGGCTGCCCTGGCCTCGCTCATGCAACAGGTACTGACTCTCTCCAGTCAGGGTAACTCACCTGGAGGCTGCCCTGGCCTCGCTCATGCAACAGGTACTGACTCTCTCCAGTCAGGGTAACTCACCTGGAGGCTGCCCTGGCCTCGCTCATGCAACAGGTACTGACTCTCTCCAGTCAGGGTAACTCACCTGGAGGCTGCCCTGGCCTCGCTCATGCAACAGGTACTGACTCTCTCCAGTCAGGGTAACTCACCTGGAGTAAAAGAGTGTCGTAAACCATCACTCAGAACCACATCAATACATCTTCCTTTCTTTTCATGTTATTTGTTTCGCTGTCGTATTCAACAGCAAGGTGAAATGTTTGACGTCTTTCTTACAGATTTGAAATTAAAAGCACAGACGTGTAATTTTGTAGACCTAACCTCATCTATGCTTCGAGATCAGATTGTGTTTGGTATAAGTGACCCCAGAGTTAGAGAAAGATTGCTGCGGGAAAGTGAGTTAAATTTGAACACTGCAGTAAAAATATGTCAGGCAAATGAGCTGGCACAATTGCATATTAAAACCTTTAGCTCCACACCAGCAAACACTGCTAGGGAGGTGGAAAGTGCAGCAGTTGCTTTTGTAGACAAGAACACAAGGGGGCGCTATGAGCAAAGGAAGCAACAAGCAATATGACTGATCAAAGGAAGCCACAAGCAATATGACTGATCAAAGGAAGCCACAAGCAATATGACTGATCAAAGGAGCCACAAGCAATATGATTGTAACAGGTGTGGCACCAGGCCAGGAAGTGTCCTGCCTTTGGAAAATGTTGCTACAAGTACAAGGGGAAAAATACTTTTGGAAGGACAAGTAGTGGGGACAAAATGTTCACACCATTGTCTGAAGGAGGAGGAGAATGAATAAAGTGATTTGTTTGTGGGCACTGTGGATTGCATGGATGATGGGCAAGAACCATCACAGGTCCATACTGTAGCTAGTGACCACTGGGTTGACCCATTCGTGGTCAGTGGTACAAGTTTGACCTTCATGCTGGATACAGGAGCTAAAGCCAACCTAATCAATATGAGGGATTTTCATGAGCTAAAGCACAAACCAGTCATCATGCAAAGGCTGTGGCTCTCAACAATGCCCAAGCGATTGAGACTAAAGGTTTGTGTCCGCTAACTGTAAAGGGGAAAGCAAGAAGCCACACACTTATGTTTGTGATAGTACCAGAGGGGGATGATTCTCTTTTGGGGGATACAGCATGTGAGTTGTTGGGACTTGTTAAGCAAGTGTGCACCATTAATGACTTGGACTGGCTGCACAGTGTTAAACGGTTGACAAGTAATCAAAATGGCGAGGAGATTGCTCAAAGATATTCAGATGTGTTCACAGGATTTGGAGCGTTGTCTCTCATTCACTCTATTACTCTCACAGAGAATGCCAAGCCAGTGATTCATGCACCACCCAGAGTTCCGGTGCCACTACAGAAGGATCTAAAGAAGGAGTTGGGAAGAATGGTGAAACTCAATGTGCTCGTGAAAACAGAGGAGCCAACAGACTGGGTCAATGCCATGGTGTGTGTTTGGAAAAGGAATGGAGTTCTGAAAGTCTGGATGGACCCCAAGGACCTTTATAAATGTATCAAAAGGGAGCATTTTCAGATTCCCAAGAAGGAGGAGATAGTGTGTGAAATGGCTGGTGCACACTATTTCTCCAAGTTGGATGCAGCCAGCACCAAGCTTTGTAGAGGCAATAGCCCCTTTGGAAGATATTCCTTTAAGAGGTTACCTTTTGGCATAAGATCTGCCCCTGAGCTCTTTCCCAAGGCCATGGAAAGGGTCATTGAGGGGTTAGAGTTAGTTTGAGTGTATGTGGAGGATTGTGTGGTCTGGGGGTCCACTATTCATTGCACTTGAAATCATGTTTCGCTAGGCATGGGATTCCCCTAGTGGTGGTTTCTGATAATGCACCTCAGTTTGCTTGCAGTGAGTTTGAGATGTTTGCAGAGCATTATGAGTCCAGACATATAACCTCTAGTCCTCTATATCCTAAAAGTAACGCAAAGACTGAAAAAGGTGTGCAAATCGTGAAGAGACTCTTAAAAAAGGCAATAATTCCATGGCACATGGTTTATGAACTGTTACAAAAAACTACACTTCACTCAACACTTGCACACTCTTGCCACCAACAGAATGATATATGGGCCATACAACAATCTCAGCTCTGTAGATTTAGTTGCGAAGAGACAGAATCAACAGATAATTTATTTTGGTATTGCCCCTATGTAGCTTGTTTCTGGTCACAGGTTCAGGAATGGTTAAAAAATCACAACATGCACTTAAAATGAACCTTACAAATAGCAGTGTTGGCGATTTGGAAAACCATAGTCAATAAATAATATAATACTCGTAGGACAGGTTTTCATCTTTAGCTCACAATCTGTGGATACTATACGATTAGAAAGATTCAAACATTTTGTAAAACATCACAGCAGAATTGAAAAGTGTATGGCACATGGACATCAATCGAGGGTGTTTTATAGTGATAGGTGGGATGGGCTGAGAGTGGCTGAGGGTTGAGATTAAAGAGCTTATGTTTGGTAATGTATTATTGTTATGTGACTGCTCTATATAAAAGTACCATGTATGTCAAATGGATATGTAAAGTGTATGTATATGTAGCAAAAAAGCTGTAAAAAAACTACGATATTTGTCCCCCGAAGAGTGTTAATAAACAGGTTAATTAAAAATGAAAAAGGCAACACACAGTGGGGCTTATCCATACTTGGCTTTATTGTATTACAGAGCAGCGCCCTTGGAATGTGGCCGGTCACCTGCAGAAATCTTAATGGGACGCAAGTTACGTTCCAGGTTGCCCAGTTTCTGCCTGAATGACTGCCCATTAGCTGTGAAGGACAGGGCCCTACAGCTGAAGGCAAGACAAAAACTCTATGACAAAACTGCTGGAGTGTTGTCACCGTTAGCAGCTCAGGATGTGGTTTGATTTCGGGTCTGGATTCATGGGATAGAAAGGCTACTGTATGGGAGGAGGGTCCGCCTCGGTCATATACATTCAGGACAGAAGATGGGGATGTGTATCAACTCTATAGACAAAACCTTTTGAGAACACAGGAGACGTTTGAGGACGCTCAGGACAGAGGCATACTGCCACTGGACACACAGAAAAAAGAAAGAAGAACAAGTGGGCATGTGGCAGAGGGTACTGGGAGTGGGACAGAAGCTTTGACACAGTGCCTCAGACCCTGCGCAGGTCTGAGAGGGCCAGCAGGCCTCCAGAAAGATTGAATATTCAGTGGTGATGTTTAATGGACTAAAGACTGACTCATTCAGCTTTTGGGGTTTGTTTTGATATTTTCACTATTGACTATTTTGAAAAAGGGATGAATTGGTATTTGTGAATTGACATTGCTTGTTGATGAAATGTGTATGTTTGTAAAATATATATATACAGTTGAAGTCGGAAGTTTACATACACTTAGGTTGGAGTCATTAAAACTCGTTTTTCAACCACTCCACACATTTATTGTTAACAAACTATAGTTTTGGCAAGTCGGTTAGGACATCTACTTTGTGCATGACACAAGTAATTTTTCCAACAACTGTTTACAGACAGATTATTTAACTTATACTTTACTGTATCACAATTGCAGTGGGTCAGAAGTTTACATACACTAAGTTGACTGTGCCTTTAAATAGCTTGGAAAATTCCAGAAAATTGTGTCATGGCTTTAGAAGCTTCTGATAGGCTAATTGACATAATTTGAGTCAATTGGAGGTGTACTTGTGGATGTATTTCAAGGCCTACCTTCAAACTCAGGGCCTCTTTGCTTGACATCATGGGAAAATCAAAAGAAATCATCCAGGACCTCCAAAAGTCTGGTTCATCCTTGGGAGCAGTTTCCAAACGCCTGAAGGTACCACGTTCATCTGTACAAACATAGTACTCAAGTTTAAACACCATGGGACCAAACAGCCGTCATACTGCTCAGGAAGGAGACGCGTTCTGTCTCCTAGAGATGAATGTACTTTGGTGCGAAAAGTGCAAATCAATCCCAGAATAACAGCAAAGGACCTTGTGAAGATGCTGGAGGAAACAAGTACAAAAGTATCTATATTCCCAGTAGAATGAGTCCTATATCGACATAACCTGAAAGGCCGCTCAGCAAGGAAGAAGCCACTGCTCCAAAACCACCATAAAAAAGCCAGACTACGGTTTGCAACTGCACATTGGGACAAAGATCGTACTTTTTTGAGAAATGTCCTCTGGTCTGATGAAACAAAAATAGAACTGTTGGGCTATAATGACCATCGTTATGTTTGGAGGAAAAAGGGGGACGCTTGCAAGCCGAAGAACACCATCCCAACCGTGAAGCACGGGGGTGGCAGCATCATGTTGTGGGGGTGCTTTGCTGCAGGAGGGACTGGTGCACTTCACAAAATAGATGGCATCATGAGGGAGGAAAATTATGTTAATATATTGAAGCAAAATTTCAAGACATCAGTCAGGAAGTTAAAGCTTGGTCGCAACTGGGTCTTCCAAATGGACAATGACCCCAAGCATACTTCCAAAGTTGTGGGAAAATGGCTTAAGGACAACAAAGTCCAGGTATTGGAGTGGCCATCACAAAGCCCTGACCTCAATCCTATAGAAAATTTGTGGGCAGAACTGAAAAAACGTGTGAGAGCAAGAAGGCTTACAAACCTGACTCCGTTACACCAGCTCTGTAATGGGCCAAAATTCACCCAACTTATTGTGGGAAGCTTGTGGAAGGCTACCTGAAATGTTTGACCCAAGTTAAACAATTTAAAGGCAATGCTACCAAATACTAATTGAGTGTATGTAAACTTCTGTGATAAAATGTAAACTTCTGTGATAAAATAAATAAAAGCTGAAATAAATAATTCTCTCTACTATTATTCTGACATTTCACATTCTTAAAATAAAGTGGTGATCCTAACTGACCTAAAACAGGATTTTTTTATTAGGATTAAATGTCTGGAATTGTGAAAAACTGAGTTTAAATGTATTTGGCTAAGGTGTATGTAAACTTCCAACTTCAACTGTATATTACAAACATACATACTGTATAACCTCTAGTCCGCTATATCCTAAAAGTAACGGAACAGCTGAAAAAGGTGCGAAAATCGTGACGAGACTTAAAAAAGGCAATTGTGAATTGACATTGCTTGTTAATGAAATGTGTGTTTGTAAAAATAATAATATGTATTGTAAAAAAATATATAACACACATTTCATCAACAAGCAATGTCAATTCACAAATACCAATTCATCCCTGTTTCAAAATAGTCAATAGTGAAAATATCAAAACAAACCCCAAAAGCTGAATGAGTCAGTCTTTGGTCCATTAAACATCACCACTGAATATTCAATCTTTCTGGAGGCCTGCTGGCCCTCTCAGACCTGCGCAGGGTCTGAGGCACTGTGTCCGAAGTTTCTGTCCCACTCCCAGTATACACTACCGTTCAAAAGTTTGGGCTCACTTAGAAATGTCCTTGTTTATGAAAGAAAGAAAAAAATTGTCCATTAAAATATCATCAATTGATCAGAAATACAGTACAGACATTTTTTGTTGTTGTAAATGACTATTATAGCTGGAAACGGCAGATTTTTTTATGGAATATCTACATAGGCATATAGAGGCCCATTTTCAGCAACCATCACTCCTGTGTTCCAATGGCACGTTGTGTTAGCTAATTTAAAAAAGCTGTGTTGTGATTTGTCGGGTGGTGTGGTCCAGTTGTGATTGGTTGGGTGGTGTGGTCCAGCTGTTTTGGGATTGGTCGGGTGGGGTGGTCCAGCTGTGTTGTGATTGATGGGGTAGTGTGGTATTGTTGACAATTAGGACAGGAAGTATTCTCCCCTGTGTTGTTCTACCACCCCGCCGGGCACCCTGATCCCCGCTGCTCTGCGGGATTATGGGGGATTCAGCAAAGATCACACGCAGCCCCAGGGGCCGGGGGAAAAATACAAACACTCTGGATGCCTCCTCTCACACATGCGCACACACATACCCCGACACACACACACACACACACACACACACACACACTAACACACACCCCCCGACACACACACACCTCTCCATTCTATTTTCTCACACTTTTATCTCTCTCTCTCTCTCTCTCTCTCTCTCTGTTCTCCAGTCTGCTCCCAAACCCTCCCTGGCCTCAGTGTCTATGGAGCCAGAGAGAGACCCATCCAGAGACACCCAGCACCAGCAAGGTCGACTCTCTGCCCTGGAACAACTGCAGTACCAGCTCAACACACAAGTCTGACCTCTCACCTCTGACCCCTAACCTTTGACCTCTTACCCCTTGATGTCAACGAGACAGCAGTGAGAAAGTGACATTGTCATATCTCAGGTTAGGACTCAAAACGTAGTGCAGTACTCTGTGGGACCATCAGAGGGATTGTTTCTCTCCAGGAACTGCAGTAAGCCACGTTTCTCTCCAGGAACTGTAGTAAGCCACGTTTCTCTCCAGGAACTGCAGTAAGCCACGTTTCTCTCCAAGAACTGCAGTAAGTCACGTTTCTCTCCAGGAACTGTTGTAAGCCACGTTTCTCTCCAGGAACTGTAGTAAGCCACGTTTCTCTCCAAGAACTGCAGTAAGCCACGTTTCTCTCCAGGAACTGCAGTAAGCCGCGTTTCTCTCCAGGAACTGTAGTAAGCCGCGTTTCTCTCCAGGAACTGCAGTAAGCCACGTTTCTCTCCAGGAACTGCAGTAAGCCACGTTTCTCTCCAGGAACTGCAGTAAGCCACATTTCTCTCCAGGAACTGTAGTAAGCCGCGTTTCTCTCCAAGAACTGCAGTAAGCCACGTTTCTCTCCAAGAACTGTAGTAAGCCACGTTTCTCTCCAGGAACTGTAGTAAGCCGCGTTTCTCTCCAAGAACTGTAGTAAGCCACGTTTCTCTCCAGGAACTGCAGTAAGCCGCGTTTCTCTCCAAGAACTGTAGTAAGCCACGTTTCTCTCCAGGAACTGCAGTAAGCCACGTTTCTCTCCAGGAACTGCAGTAAGCCGCGTTTCTCTCCAAGAACTGCAGTAAGCCACGTTTCTCTCCAAGAACTGTAGTAAGCCACGTTTCTCTCCAGGAACTGCAGTAAGCCACGTTTCTCTCCAAGAACTGTAGTAAGCCACGTTTCTCTCCAGGAACTGCAGTAAGCCACGTTTCTCTCCAGGAACTGCAGTAAGCCGCGTTTCTCTCCAGGAACTGCAGTAAGCCGCGTTTCTCTCCAGGAACTGCAGTAAGCCGCGTTTCTCTCCAGGAACTGCAGTAAGCCGCGTTTCTCTCCAGGAACTGCAGTAAGCCACGTTTCTCTCCAGGAACTGCAGTAAGCCGCGTTTCTCTCCAGGAACTGCAGTAAGCCGCGTTTCTCTCCAGGAACTGCAGTAAGCCACGTTTCTCTCCGGGAACTGCAGTAAGCCGAGTTTCTTTACAGGAACTGCAGTATGCCCACAGAAAGCAGAGAAAGGGGAGCCCTAAATTGGTGAGGCCTCTCTTCTCAGAGAGCGACAGCGGAGACAGAGACAGGGTCACCAACCCCTGGGGCCAGCAGCATAAGAACAAAGTCAGACGAGGTAACAACAGTAATATCTGTCTACACTGTCTGATACCACCTGACTTGAGGACCAATGATGCAAGAGCTAGGCCTCTCAACTTACTTGATAAATATACAGAGTTGATGTCTGGGCTATAAAGGCGTATTAACTTTAGCAATAGAGGAAACATGGCTCTGAAATCATACTCAGCTTCAACATGCTGGGCAAAATGTTTTTCTCAACACTTTATCCTGTCTAGGACAGGGGTTCCGCTAGCGGAACTCCGCCCACATTCCACTGAAAAGGCAGAGCGCGAAATTCAAAAAATATGTTTGAGAAATATTTAACTTTCACACATTAACAAGTCCAATACAGCAAATGAAAGATAAACATCTTGTGAATCCAGTCAACATGTCCGATTTTTAAAATGTTTTACAGCGAAAACACCACGTATATTTATGTTAGCTCACCACCAAATACAAAAAAGCACAGACATTTCTTTCACAGCACAGGTAGCTTGCACAAAACCAACCAAACTAACCAAGAACCAACCAAACTAACCAAGAAACAACTTCATCAGATGACAGTCTTATAACATGTTATACAATAAATCTATGTTTTGTTCGAAAAATGTGCATATTTGAGGTATAAATCATAGTTTTACATTGCAGCTACCATCACAGCTACCATCAGAAATAGCACCGAAGCAGCCAGAGTAATTATAGAGACCAACGTGAAATACCTAAATACTCATCATAAAACATTTATGAAAAATACATGGTGTACAGCAAATGAAAGACAAACATCTTGTGAATCCAGCCAATATTTCAGATTTTTTAAGTGTTTTACAGCGAAAACACAATATAGCATTATATTAGCTTACTACAATAGCCAACCACACAACAGCATTCATTCAAGGCAACAGTAGCGATAGCGACAAAACCAGCAAAATATATTAATTATTTCACTAACCTTCATAAACTTCATCAGATGACAGTCCTATAACATCATATTACACAATACATATATGGTTTGTTCGAAAATGTGCATATTTAGAGCTGAAATCCGTGGTTATACATTGTGAAAATGTAGCAACTATTTTCCAGAATCTCCGGATATATTTCTGACACTCACCTATTCTGACCAAATAACTATTCATTGTAACGGGGTGAAGGAGAGGACCAACATGCAGCGCGGCTAGTGTTCAACATGATTTAATAAAGAAGAGACAATAACGTGAACACTATACAAAATACAAAATAACAAATGTGAAAACCGAGACAGTCCTATCTGGTGCAGAACACAAAGACAGAAGACAACCACCCACAATCCCCAACACAAAACAAGCCACCTATATATGATTCTCAATCAGGGACAACGATTGACAGCTGCCTCTGATTGAGAACCATATCAGGCTGAACACAGAAACAGACAAACTAGACACACAACATAGAATGCCCACCCAGCTCACGTCCTGACCAACTCTAAAACAAGCAACACACATAAGAACTATGGTCAGGACGTGACAGTACCCCCCTCTTGAGGTGCGGACTCCGAACGCACCCCTAAATCTCAAGGGGAGGGTCTGTGTGGGCATCTGTCCGCGGTGGCGGCTCCGGCGCAGGACGAGGACACCACTCCACCATTGTCTTTGTCCCCCTCCTTAGCGTCCTTTGAGTGGCGACCCTCGCCCCCGACCCTGGTCTAGGAACCTTCACAAAGGTCCCCCCTAGATAGAGGAGACAGCTCAGGACAGAGAGGTAACTCAGGACAGAGAGGTAGCTCAGGACAGAGAGGTAGCTCAGGACAGAGGGGCAACTCCGGACTGAAGGGCAGCTCCGGACAGAGAGGCAGCTCTGGACTGAAGGGCAGCTCCGGACTAATGGCAGCTCCGGGCTGAGGGGCAGCTCATGACTGGAGGGCAGCTCATGACTGGAGGGCAGCTCATGACTGGAGGGCAGCTCATGACTGGAGGGCAGCTCATGACTGGAGGGCAGCTCATGACTGAAGGGCAGCTCATGACTGGAGGGCAGCTCATGACTAAAGGGCAGCTCATGACTGGAGGGCAGCTCATGACTGGAGGGCAGCTCATGACTGGAGGGCAGCTCATGACTGGAGGGCAGCTCATGACTGGCGGGCAGCTCATGACTGGAGGGCAGCTCATAACTGGAGGGCAGCTCATAACTGGAAGGCAGCTCATGACTGGAGGGCAGCTCATGACTGGAGGGAGGGCAGCTCTGGCAGCTCCTGACTGGCTGGTGGCTCTGGCAGCTCCTGACTGGCTGGTGGCTCTGGCAGCTCCTGACTGGCTGGCGGCTCTGGCAGCTCCTGACTGGCTGGCGGCTCTGGCAGCTCCTGACTGGCTGGCGGCTCTGGCAGCTCCTGACTGGCTGGCGGCTCTGGCAGCTCCTGACTGACGGACGGCTCTAATGGCTCGGGACAGACGGGCGGCTCTGACGGCGCGGGACAGACGGGCGGCTCAGATGGCGCTGGGCAGACGGATGGCTCAGATGGCGCTGGGCAGACGGATGGCTCAGATGGCGCTAGGCAGACGGATGGCTCAGACGGCGCTGGGCAGACGGATGGCTCAGACGGCGCTGGGCAGGCAGGCAGCTCAGACGGCGCTGGGCAGACGGATGGCTCAGACGGCGCTGGGCAGGCAGGCAGCTCAGACGGCACTGGGCAGGCAAGCAGTGCAGGCGGCGTTGAGCAGACGAGCCGTGCAGGCGGCGTTTTGCAGACGGCCGACTCTGACCTGCTGAGGCGCATAGTAGGCCTGGTGCGTGGTGCCAGAACTGGTGGTACTGGGCTGGAGACACGCACCTCAAAGCTAGTGCGGGGAGCAGGAACAGTGCGTACAGGGCTCTGGAGACGCACAGGAGGCTTGGTGCGTGGTGCCGGAACTGGAGGTACTGGGCTGGAGACACGCACCACAGGGCGAGTGCGTGGAGGAGGAACAGGGCTCTGGAGACGCACTGGAAGCCTGGTGTGTGGTGTAGGCACTGATGGTACTGGGCTGGAGACACGCACCACAGGGAGAGTGCGTGGAGGAGGAACAGGGCTCTGGAGACGCACTGGAGGCTTGGTGCGTGGTGCCGGAACTGGAGGTACTGGGCTGTGGCGGGAAGGTGGCGCCGGATATACCGGACCGTGCAGGCGTACTGGCTCCCTTGAGCACCGAGCCTGTCCAACCTTACCTGGTTGTATGCTCTCCGTAGCCCGACCAGTGCGGGGAGGTGGAATAACCCGCACTGGGCTGTGTTGGCGAACCGGGGACACCATGCGTAAGGCTGGTGCCATGTATGCCGGCCCGAGGAGACGCACTGGAGACCAGACGCGTTGAGCCGGCTTCATGGCACCTGGCTCAATGCCCAATCTAGCCCTACCAGTGCGGGGAGGTGGAATAACCCGCACCGGGCTAAGCACACGTACAGGAGACACCGTGCGCTCTTCCGCATAACACGGTGTCTGCCCGTACTCCCGCTCTCCACGGTAATCACACACCTCAGGGCGAGTACCGTGTATACTACGCCAAACCAACATCTCTCTCTCTTCGCTCTCCTCCAATATCACCAACAACTCATCAAATGTCTCATAATCTCCCATCCTTTCACTTTCCTCCAATCTGTCCAATAACTCCTCCACATTCTCCGACTCGTACCTCAATTTAGCCAACTGCTCCTTATGGTAAGCACGGGGAACTGGCTCAAGTCTCCCACTTGACCCAGCCACACTCCCCGTGTGCCCCCCCTCTCGGGCTTCCAGCCACTCTGCCTTGCTAGCTCCTGCTGCTGCTGCTGCTGCTGCTGCCGCTGCTTCCCGTAGCCACGCTGCTTGGTCCGAGTTTGGTGGGTGGTTCTGTAACGGCTTTCTTCCTGGGGTGAAGGAGAGGACCAACATGCAGCGCGGCTAGTGTTCAACATGATTTAATAAAGAAGAGACGTGAACACTATACAAAATACAAAATAACAAATGTGAAAACCGAGACAGTCCTATCTGGTGCAGAACACAAAGACAGAAGACAACCACCCACAATCCCCAACACAAAACAAGCCACCTATATATGATTCTCAATCAGGGACAACGATTGACAGCTGCCTCTGATTGAGAACCATATCAGGCTGAACACAGAAACAGACAAACTAGACACACAACATAGAATGCCCACCCAGCTCACGTCCTGACCAACTCTAAAACAAGCAACACACATAAGAACTATGGTCAGGACGTGACATTCATAAACTTTACTAAAAAATACATGTTGTACAGGAAATTATAGATACACTAGTTCTTAATGCAATCGCCGTGTTAGAATTCTAAAAATAACTTTAGTACGACATGCAGCTTACGTTATAACGAGAGAGCGCCCAAAATCTGGGCGGAAACTAATAGTAAACATTTTCGACAGAAATAGGAAATAACATCATAAATGGGTCCTACTTTTGGTGAGCTTCCATCAGAATCTTGTACAAGGGGTCCTTTGTCCAGAACAATCGTTGTTTGGATTTAGAATGTCCTCTTCGTCTGTTGATTTAGCAACCAAAACTTGCCAAGTGGCGCGAAGCTGTCCATCGTCACCAAACGCAGAGAACGGAACACGCCAAAACTCCCGAAAAAATTTCAATAATCTGATAAAACTATATTGAAAAAACATACTTTACGATGATATTATCACATTTATCAAATAAAATCAAAGCCGGAGATATTAGCCGTCTATAAGGAAAGCTTTTCAGAAGCCAAAGCTGATGTCCTTCCCGCGTCTTCCTGAACAAAGGAAATTGGGGTCATGTCATTCCAAGACCTCTCTTTTGACCATAGATATACCTAGGATCCCCATTTCACCTCTCACTGCCTATTGACATCTATTGGAAGGCGTATGAAGTGCATGTATAGTCATAGATTTCAAGCAAATTGATAGGGAGGCCGTGGAACAGAGCCTCGATTTCAGATTTTTCACTTTCTGACAGGAAGTTTGCTGCAAAATTAGTTCTGTTTTACTCACAGATATAATTCAAACGGTTTTAGAAACTTGAGAGTGTTTTCTATCCAATAGTAATAATAATATGCATATTGTACGAGCAAGAATAGAGTACGAGGCCGTTTAAATTGGGCACAATTTTTCCCCAAAGTGAAAATAGCGCCCTCTATCCTCAACAGGTTATCTTCACTTCTTTCTGTAGTATCTGGGATCTACATCTGTTTATATTAGTTACTATGCTGTTACTAAGCAGTGATGTATTACGACAGTGTTACGTTACTACACCTAATAGGAAATGCACATGCGCACTAGTGTGCCCGGGAACTGTAGAGCAGGAGAGGTTTTGACTAAACGAAAACTAACTATACTCCCGTCTCCTGCCTGGTCATTTCTCCACAACACAAATATTACAGTGGCGACGAGGTGATTAAACTTCTTTAACGGACATTGCTTGAGGGGAAGAATGTTGCGTGAGTAATGAAACTCAAAATAATTATGTAATTCGTCAGTTATTTTTTATTTTCTTTCGCCAGTAAAAAAAGGCTAAGCACTGCTAGCAGGTACAGTGTTCAGGAGCTGCCAAGTAGGAAGACTATTGGAGTCCAGAATAGCGACACTGCCCTCTGGTGGTAAAATAAAAAAAAACTGTCATTGAACCCATTGAAATTAGGCGATCTCAGTGGAGAAATATTGTCAAGAAGGAAAAAAAAAAAAAAAAAGGAAGAAGGAACGTAACACGGTGTGTACATTATTACAAATGAGTGCAGTGAACGAAGTAATTGCAGAAACTTCTGAAGTGAAGAATTAGATGAAAATTAAGGAATACAAGGAATAAGGAAACTGAACAATTAACTGTGAAGTACCAGAGTTTGAGGCTACAAAAGAGGATTTTGATTCCTATTTGGAGCGTTTGGAGCGTTGGCTGGCTGCAAATGAAATCAAAGATGAAAAGAAAGCAGACGTATTTCTCAGTGTTTTGGGTCCAACTGAGTATGGATTGCTGAAAGGTCTCATTGAACCAATAAAAGCAGTGGAGTTGAACTATGCAGAACTGACTGAAACTCTTTCAAGGCATTTCAAGCCTAAGCCAATTCTCATTGCAGAACGTTTCAGATTTTACCAGATTTTACCAACGTCACCAGAGTCAAGGGGAAACCGTGGCTGACTACATCCTTGCTTTGAAAAGGCTGGCAAGTACATGTGAGTTTGCACAATTTCTTGATGATGCTCTTCGAGACAAGTTTGTATGTGGTCTCACAGGTGAAGCATATCACAGAAGGCTTCTGTCAGAGAAGGACCTGACCTTTCGGAAAGCCTGTGATATCGCACTTGGACTCGAGCTTGCCCACAGGGATACTATTGAGCTATCGGGATATGCAGAATGTCAGAAAGGTGTTCACAAGGTCAGTGATGCACGTGGTGAAAAAGGCTCACAAAAGTCACACTTTTCTCAGTCCCGTCCTCAAGGTTACACAAGAACAAAGCAGCCCACATCTCAAAGGTCTAAGCCAAGTTGCTACAGATGTGGGGGAGATAATCATCAGCACAGTGAATGTCGATTCCAAAATGTAAAGTGCCACAATTGTGGAAAGGTTGGACATTTACAGAAAGTGTGTAAAGCCTCAAAACGCACAGCAAGAGCGCACAAAGTGTCAGACGCAGCACAAGAAGAGGAAGGTACTACTGAAACAGTATTGGAACTGTCCACAGTGTACACAGCTCAACAACAAAAAGATGGAATCTATCTCAACATGGAGTTAGCGGGAAAACCGGTAAAAATGCAGCTGGACACCGGAGCGTCTGTATCTCTGGTTCCAGAGAGACTCTACAAAGAAAAACTGAAAGAGTGCCCTCTTCAGCCAGCGTCCACCCGCCTTTCTTCATACACTGGTGACACTATTCCTGTGTTAGGGCAGATCCAGGTACCAGTCCGGTATGAGGGGAAGGAGTGGACGCTACCGCTTGTCATTGTTAAAGGAGAAAAATCAGCCTTGCTAGGCAGAAACTGGCTACAAAAGATCAAGTTGAACTGGGGAGAAATCTTCAGTCTGAGAAAGGACAAACCAGTGAGTCCGGCTACACTCACTAACATGCTGGAGAAGCACAAAGAACTTTTCAAAGATGGCTACGGCGAAATACAAGACTTCACAGCAAAAGTCAGAGTGCAAGAAGGAACCAAGCCTATCTTTCACAAACCACGTCCAGTTCCCTATGCTCTTAAGGAAGCAGTAGAGAAGGAACTGGACCGCCTACAGAAAAATAACATAATCACGAAAGTAGCGAGGAGCGACTGGGCCGCTCCGATTGTTGTAGTCCCAAAGAAAGACAAGACCGTCAGAATGTGCGGTGACTACAAGGTCACAGTAAATCGCTGCATACTACCAGAGGAATATCCACTACCAAACGCTGAAGATCTGTTTGCCACTCTAGCTGGTGGGAAGGTTTTCAGTAAGCTGGACCTGGCATTCGCTTATCAGCAACTGAAGCTGGATCCGGAGTCAGAACAGTATCTGACCATCAATACACACAAGGGGCTATTCAGATTCAATCGCTTGGCCTATGGAATCTCGACAGCTCCAGCGATATTCCAACACACAATGGATCAGATCTTGGACGGTATAGACAACGTTGTGTGCTTCATGGACGACATCCTCGTGTCAGCACCAACCATTGGAGAGCACCTTATATCTCAGAGCTGAGGTCATTTTTGGGGCTCCTGAACTATTACGGAAAGTTTGTGGCAAACTTGTCCACATTGTTGCATCCGCTTCACCAACTGCTGCAGGCCGATACAAAGTGGAATTGGTCCCCACAATGCGAAGAAGCATTCAAGACTTGCAAACAGCGTCTGCTAAAGAGCAAGTGGCTTGCCCACTACAACACAGAGATGAAGCTGAGACTCGCGTGTGATGCATCTCCATACGGAGTAGGAGCCGTCATCTCACATGTTCTATCGTCAGGTGAAGAACACCCTATTGCATTTGCATCACGGACTCTGTCACCAAGTGAGAAAAATTATGCTCAAATTGAGAAGGAAGCCCTGAGCATAATATTCGGAGTGAAGAAGTTTCACAAATACCTGTACGGACGGAAGTTCCAACTGCTGACAGATCACAAGCCTCTGTTGGCCATCCTTGGACCAAAATCAGCTATACCAACCCTTGCTGCACTTCGAATGCAACGTTGGGCTCTGATATTGTTAGCCTACGACTACGAGATTGAGTACAGACGATCCAGTGATCACGCAAATGCAGATGCACTATCAAGACTACCATGCAATAGTGACTCCGACAGTGAAGATGATAGAGCAGTCTTCCAAATCTCTCTCATTGACGAACTGCCCATATCTGCTTCAGACATAGCAGAGGAAACAAGGAAAGATCCAGTGCTTTCCAAAGTCTTGGACTTAACATTAGGCGGTTGGCCAACCTTCGTAAATGACGATAACCTTCGTCCATTCATCGACAAGAAAGACCAGTTGTCCACTGATCAAGGATGTGTTCTGTGGGGATCAAGGGTGGTGGTACCTCACAAATTCCAGAGGAGACTGCTATCTGACCTGCATGAGGGACATCCAGGGATCACTCGAATGAAAGCACTCGCTCGCAGTTATCTGTGGTGGCCTGGACTGGATCAGGACATTCAACAGCATGTAGGCCACTGCTCACCTTGTGAAGCTGTTCGCAACAAGCCTGCTGCTGCACCTCTTCATCCATGGTCCTGGGCTGCTACACCTTGGGAACGCATCCATGTGGATTACGCCGAGATTGACAAGCAACATTTCCTTGTTGTCGTCGATGTCCATTCCAAGTGGATGGAAGTGTTCCCTACTCAACTGACCACAGCTGAGAAGACCATCAATCTTCTCAGACACCTGTTCGCATCCTTTGGACTAGTCAAGGAGCTCGTATCGGACAATGGCCCTCCTTTCACGTCAAACGATTTTGAAATGTTTCTCAAGAACAATGGAGTAAGGCACATCCTGTCACCACCTTACCATCCGGCATCAAACGGAGCAGCGGAGAGAGCCGTGCAAACCTTTAAGAAAGCCTGGACTAGACTCGAGGTTCAGTCTGTGCCCACCCACCAAAGGCTTCCCCGGTTCCTGTTTACTTACCGTAACACACCACACACAGTAACGGAATGTACACCAGCTGAACTGTTTCTGAGACGCCAACCACGCACCTGCCTGACATTGTTGAAACCAGACTTGTCAAGCACTGTGGCAAAGCACCAGCTACAGCAGAAGAAAGCTCATGACAGACACTCAAAGACTGTCAGAGAATTCAAAGAGGGAGAGAGGGTGATGGTACGTGATTTCAGACACCCCAAGAGCCTGTGGAACTCAGGTGTGATCTTGCAACGCAAAGGACCTTTGACTTACCAAGTCCAAATTGGTCATCGCCAGGTCAACGTTCATGTGGATCATCTGCTACGGTCCAACGCCCCAGTTGAGACACGCCGAGAGAACAAGAACAATAACGACCCCCAGGACTATTCTCCTGACTGTGGACGTACGGGAGAGACAGAGCCTGACCTTCCACCCGAACCTGGCCCACCACCGGAAGCCCAGGAGGAGCGGAGATATCCTATTCGACAGCGAAGGGCACCTCAAAAGCTTGACCTGTGAGTTGAGCTGTTTAAGGTAACAGACAGTAAAACAAACAAACACTTTAATATGTCCTAGATAAAAGGAAAGAAAACGGACATTACCTGGGTTAGTTATTAGGACACAAACTCCATCTTCGGGGCAGAATAATCCCCTGGATTTGTGCTGGGCTCTGAAAAGTCTGCTTCAACCCAGTAGTTGAAAAATGTTAAGAATGCATTGTTCGATATTGCATTAGTAGTTCCCTAACATATTTACCTTGTTCTCTGGGAGTTAAACACTATGGGGGAGGAGTGTAGTATCTGGGAACTATGGTCAGGACGTGACATTCATAAACTTTACTAAAAAATACATGTTGTACAGGAAATTATAGATACACTAGTTCTTAATGCAATCGCCGTGTTAGAATTCTAAAAATAACTTTAGTACGACATGCAGCTTACGTTATAACGAGAGAGCGCCCAAAATCTGGGCGGAAACTAATAGTAAACATTTTCGACAGAAATAGGAAATAACATCATAAATGGGTCCTACTTTTGGTGAGCTTCCATCAGAATCTTGTACAAGGGGTCCTTTGTCCAGAACAATCGTTGTTTGGATTTAGAATGTCCTCTTCGTCTGTTGATTTAGCAACCAAAACTTGCCAAGTGGCGCGAAGCTGTCCATCGTCACCAAACGCAGAGAACGGAACACGCCAAAACTCCCGAAAAAATTTCAATAATCTGATAAAACTATATTGAAAAAACATACTTTACGATGATATTATCACATTTATCAAATAAAATCAAAGCCGGAGATATTAGCCGTCTATAAGGAAAGCTTTTCAGAAGCCAAAGCTGATGTCCTTCCCGCGTCTTCCTGAACAAAGGAAATTGGGGTCATGTCATTCCAAGACCTCTCTTTTGACCATAGATATACCTAGGATCCCCATTTCACCTCTCACTGCCTATTGACATCTATTGGAAGGCGTATGAAGTGCATGTATAGTCATAGATTTCAAGCAAATTGATAGGGAGGCCGTGGAACAGAGCCTCGATTTCAGATTTTTCACTTTCTGACAGGAAGTTTGCTGCAAAATTAGTTCTGTTTTACTCACAGATATAATTCAAACGGTTTTAGAAACTTGAGAGTGTTTTCTATCCAATAGTAATAATAATATGCATATTGTACGAGCAAGAATAGAGTACGAGGCCGTTTAAATTGGGCACGATTTTTCCCCAAAGTGAAAATAGCGCCCTCTATCCTCAACAGGTTATCTTCACTTCTTTCTGTAGTATCTGGGATCTACATCTGTTTATATTAGTTACTATGCTGTTACTAAGCAGTGATGTATTACGACAGTGTTACGTTACTACACCTAATAGGAAATGCACATGCGCACTAGTGTGCCCGGGAACTGTAGAGCAGGAGAGGTTTTGACTAAACGAAAACTAACTGTACTCCCGTCTCCTGCCTGGTCATTTCTCCACAACACAAATATTACACTTTCTCTCCTCTCTTCCTCAGCGTCCTAGCACTAAGGAGAACACCCATCCTCCTCCTCTCAGCCAATCACAGAGTTCCCTGCGGCTGGACCTCGGGTCATGACCCCATTTCAGCCCATCGGGTACTCTGCTGCTGTCGTCAGTGGCTACAGAAAGGTCACTGAGGGAGATGTGGCAGATACTGGACCGAGGCCTCAGCCCCTCCATACTCACACCCGGGAGAGCTGCTCTGAGAGAGGTGAGATCTCTCTCACTTTCTTTTTTTAACTCTTCCTTTCTTTCTTTCATGGATTGACATTAAAGTCTGAAAAGCATTTGCCCATTGTGCAAGTCAGGAGTATTTTTTTGTTTCCCCAAAGATTATTATCACTTGCCCAAAAATCTTAATTAGCTATTTACAGGCAGAAGTGCCTACACATAGGGGTGGAATCAGAAAGATCACTACTGGAATTCTTAGTATATTGGTTGTTATCACTAAAATACATTCCCAGAGCAGGCTCAACTTGCCCGACAACCATGAATGCCATTAATTGTCTGTCTTTCACTTATACAATGGGGAGGAACCAGAAAGATCAGAACCAGAAAGATATGATTTAGGCTCCTGGAATTCTTGACTTAAAAAAAAGAAAATCACCTGCCCTTTGGGGCAATCTCACGTGGCCCAGGCAATTTCACTTGGCCCAGGCAATAGAGTAACCCTTTATATCAATCCCTGCCCTCTCTCTCTTTCTTTCTTTCTTTCTTTCTTTCTTTCTATCTCTCTCTTTTTCTCTTTGGGTGTACTCTGTGAGTCACACCTGTCACAATCGCCTGGAGTGGTGGGTGCAGAGTCACTTGCAGAGGATACTGGGGAAAACCGTCTTTATTGAGATTCCCACACGAACGCCCAAAACCATAGGCGATAAATAGACAGAAAATAGTCCGACCCAACACAGGGCACAAAACGGACAGGAACAAAAACACGCACACCCCGACTAACAGAAAATAATCCCGTACGAACATAGGCGGGCCTAACAGGCTTAAATAGACATAAATCAAGAAACAAAATAAGGGACAGGTGCAACCAATAAGACCAAACAAAAAGAAAAGGAAAAAGGGATCGTGGCGGCTAGTAGACCGGCGACGACGACCGCCGAGCGCCGCCCGAACAAGCAGGAGAGCCACCTTCGGTGGGAGTCGTGACAACACCATTATAAAACAACTTGTGTGTCTGCATTCTATTGGGCATTTAGCACTTAGCAGATTATCTGGCACAGGAAGTCTAGTATTACTCTGTCACAACACACACACACCCCCATACACACACACACCAAGGTTAGTGACACCTGCCATGTACATCAGTATGTATTAACTAGACCACAGACCGTAAGGCTCTTTGTATGAGATAATAATAGTGTTTATAATTTCACATAGCTGAGGTTTAAGTAAAGACAGCGTGGCAGTCTGGCCACAGAGGAGGAGGTAGGTTGCCCAACTGGTGGCCTTGTATCTGTCCAAAATGGCACCCTTTTCCCTATATAGTGCACTACTTTTGACCAGAGTCATACGGGCCCTGGACAAAATGAGTGCAATACATGGGGAATAGGGTGCCATGTGGAACATAACCTTGTGTCTGGGGCCAGATCACAGAGGTGACAGGGTGAAGGCTCTGACCAGGGACTGTTCTGCACTGAGAAAAGTTTCTCAATCAGTGGACAGTGGAGCCACTCATGGTTTAGGTCTGGCTCTGTTGACACTGGTGTTGTTTGCAAAGCCCAGGGCATTGGCCAGGCCTGGCTGGCACACACAGCCACTGCCTGCTGGAAGAAGTGCTGACTGATAGCCTCAGCAACAGCCACTGCAACAGGTCACAGACAGTAGTGAAGGTCATCCAACACAGTGTGTCCATCTTTCAGATTAGATTCAGATCGGAGGCATTGCTTCACAGTTTGCCCAGCAGTAGACTGCCAAGAGTTTCCACATTATGCTGAGTAAACATTGAGAAGAAGATACTCTGGGGCTAGGGGAGGATGGGGCTAGGGGATGATGGGGCTAGGGGATGATGGGGCTAGGGGAGGATGGGGCTAGGAGGGGATGGGGCTAGGAGGGGATGGGGCTAGGAGGGGATGGGGCTAAGGGAGGATGGGGCTGGAGAGAATTGGGGTTGGGGGAGGCATGTATACAAGTATACCATCAGAGACTTCAACTAATCTTTAGAAGCGTTGTTATAGATTAATCAAATCAAACTTTATTTGTTGCATGCGCCAAATACAACAAGTGTAGACCTTACCGTGAAATGCTTACTTACAAGCCCTTAACCAACAGTGCAGTTCAAGAAGAGTTAAGAAAATATTTACCAAATAAACGAAAATAAAAAATAACAAAAAGTAACACAATATCATAACAACAACGAGGCTATATACAGGGGGTACCGAGTCAGTGTGCGGGGTTACAGGTTAGAGGTAATTTGTACATGTAGGTAGGGGTGAAGTGACTATGCATAGATAATAAACAGCGAGTAGCAGCAGTGTACAAAACAAATGGAGGGGGGGTCAATGTAATTGTACGGTGGCCATTTTATTAATTGTTCAGCAGTCTTATGGCTTGGGGGTAGAAGCTGTTGAGGAGCCTTTTGGTCCTAGACTTGGCGCTCCGGTACTGCTTGCTGTGCAGTAGCAGAGAAAACAGTCAATGACTTGGGTGACTGGAGTCTCTGACAATTTTATGGGCTTTCCTCTGACAGTGCCTATTATATAGGTCCTGGATTGCAGGAAGCTTGGCCCCAGTGATGTGCTGGTCCATACGCGGTAACATACCAGGTGGTGACGCAACCGGTCAAGACGCCCTCGATGGTGCAGCTGTAGAACTTTTTGATGATCTGGGAACCCATGCCAAATTTTTTCAGTCTCCTGATAGGGAAAAGGTTTTGTTGTGCCCTCTTCACGACTGTCTTGGTGTGTTTGGACCATGATAGATCACTGGTGATGTGGACACCAAGGAACTTGAAACTCTCGACTCGCACCACTACAGTCCCGTTGATGTTAATGGGGGCCTGTTCGGCCCGCCTTTTCCTGTAGTCCACGATCAGCTCCTTTTTCTTTCTCACATTGAGGGAGAGGTTGTTGTTCTGGCACCACACTGCCAGTTCTGACCTCCTCCCTATAGGCCGTCTCATCGTTGTCAGTAATCAGGCCTACCATTGTTGTGTTGTCAGCAAACTTAATGAGGGCGTTGGAGTCGTGTTTGGCCACACAACCATGGGTGAACAGGGAGTACAGGATGGGACTAAGTACACACCCCTGAGTGGTCCCAGTGTTGAGGATCAGCATGGTAGGCGTGTTGTTGCCTACCCTTACCACCTGGGGGCATCCCGTCAGGAAGTCCAGGATCCAGAGGGAGGTGTTTTGTCCCAGGGTTCTTAGCTTAGTGATGAGCTTTGTGGGCACTATGGTGTTGAACGATGAGCTGTAGTCAATGAACAGCATTCTCACATAGGTGTTCCTTTTGTCCAGGTGGGAAAGGGCAGTGTGGACTGCGATTGAGATTGCATCATCTGTGGATCTGTTGGGGCGGTATGCGAATTGGAGTGGGTCTAGGGTATTCGGGAGGATGCTGTTGATGTGAGCCATGACCAGCCTTTCTAAGCACTTCATGGCTACTGACGTGAGTGCTACGGGGTGGTAATCATTTAGGCAGGTTACCTTCTCTTCCTTGGGCACAGTCAGGGAGAGGTTGACAATGTCAGTGAAGACACTTGCCAGTTGGTCCACGCATGCTTTGAGTACACGTCCTGGTAATCCATCTGGCCTGTGGCTTTGTGAATGTTGATCTGTTTAAAGGTCTTGCTCACATCGGCTACCGAGAGCGTTATCACACAGTCATCCAGAACAGCTGGTGCTCTTGTGCATGCTTCAGTGTTGATTGCCTCAAAGCGAGCATAAAGGGCATTTAGCTCTTCTGGTAGTCTCACGTCACTGGGAAACTTGCTTTTGAGTTTCCCAGAGTTTCCCATCCACATCCAATGAACGTCAGAGCCTGTGTAGTAGGATTCAATCTTAATCCTGTATTGACGCTTTGCTTGTTTGATGGATCGTCAAAGTGTCAATATAGATAAGCAACGTTCATAAAGTTGAGAGTTGAATGAGATTGTTACTAACACTTACTTACTAATGAATATGTGCCATTTAGCAGACACTTTTATTAAAAGCAACTTACAGTCATGCGTGCATACATTTTACGTATGGGTGGCCCTGGAAAGTATGTTGTACTCTGTCAGGAGAAGAGATTTCTAACAAAGGTGTTGTACATTAGTATAAAGATAATGGAGACGGTGGTGTGATACGCCTCTGCCTCTCTGTGCTGTCGAGAGACATTCAGATAGGCACAATGTCAGCTCTGTCTCTACCCAGCCATGTAGGTTCTCTGCACTGCGGCCATTGTCAGTGGCAGTCACTTAGGCCTCATCCCCACAGATGCTTTCAGTGCTGCCCGGTACAATATAAAAGACTGATGGATCCATTCTGGTAGGCTAACAGAATTCAACACAATCGGTAACTGTTGGTACCTGTTACCAAATGATGCCTAGTGGTGCTTGATTGAATGAATACCAACGTACTTTACTTAGTAGGTAGAAATGACATGTAAATACCTAGTGATTTCTCTACTGTAAGCTAGAGTGCTAGTAATATCAGAGGCTGGTGCAGAAGTTAATGTCTTGGCAAGGCCACCAGGAGAGTGTTTCTGACAGCAGAACCAGTCTGTCACCCAGGTTAGGTACATACAGTTACCACCTGTTCACTGCTTAGACCAGGGGTCCACCTGGCCTTACACCTCAGGAAGTAGAGGATTCATTGAAGTTTATATTGTATTTCCTGTCCCAGATGCTCACACTGAAAAGTACTGTTTTAGGCCAGGGGACTGCCTAGCCTTACACATCAGGAAGTAAAGGATTCATTGAAGTTGATATTGTATTTCCTGTCCCTGATGATCACATTGAAAAGCACTACTTTTTCATATTTTTCTCCCGTTATGACAAATCTAGTGTTTTGTGGTCTTGTTGTACAGGTCCTGAACAAGCGTTGATATCTGTGTTGAAGTAGTGACTTTTTTCCAATAAAACAATAAAATTTTTACATTTTCTGAAATGTTTCCTTTATTGAGAAGGTGTGACACAACCAGAATTGATACAAATTTGACCTAAAAAGGTACCTTATGAAATATGAATATGTTAACACATTAGGTGCATTTTTCTACATGTTGTCTTCGGGTTATCTTGGTTAGTATTTAGGGCAATAAATAAGTTAAAAAAAGACTAGTAAAGTTTTCCTCGAGATCATGCCATCCTTCACATGCCATTTTCACCATTGAACTCGAGTAACCCCAACAGTCAGGCAACGTTTCTGATTACATCACCATCCTTGCTGCCCTGGCAACAAGCTCCTCCCCTCACTGTCATCACATCACCCTATTTCCTAGCAATACCCTCACACCCACACACCCCTGCTCTGTGACTGGTTCATTTTCACATCTATAAAATATCACAACTAGCTATGGGTGCATTCGTAAATTTTACTCTGGAGTGCCAGAGGATTTCGTAAATTCAGAGCGTTCCGCTCTCGGAGCGTTCAGAGGGCACACTGGCCACTCTGGCCGAGGAGTAGGGTTGATCCGAGCGTTCTGATCTCACAACAGCAGTCATGCACCCAAGCTAACTGGCTAACGTTGGCTAGCTTGCTAGTTACTTCCAGACACAAATGAAAGAACACCTCACTCTGACCATTACTCGCCCTAGCAGAGCTGATTAGGCTGTTTTAATGTTATCCAGAGCGTTGGTGACTGTAACTGTGCTGCTGGTAACAATTTAATTACGCTTTTTATTACCGACGTTTACTGACACCGGCCATATTCAACGTGTTGAGCGTTCGTAATTGAATCAGTTATTCTGCGATCTGGCACACCCAGACGAGAGTGTTTTGAAATCGGAGTAGATAGCCAGAGTGAATTTGCAAACGCACCCTTTGATCACAGCTGTCAGGATTTGGGTGTGTACTAACTACCACGTTTGTCAGCGCTAACTGTACATTCACCACAATAACCCGTTTCAGGTGTGTTGATGTGGTTGCTCCACAAGTTCAACCTACAGAATGTCAGTGGCCTACTGACTTTGGTTAAAACTTCCAGTAACACTATATGAAAACGTACATGAATAAGCATTAATAAACTATTTTATAAACTATAAAATAAATACGTATTCAGTTATTCATTACAATTTTTACTCATGTTATAAGCATTACAATTCATGAACGTTTACATTTTAATGTATAAAGCATTATAAGCAATTATAAACATTTTATAATGGATTATTCATGAAAGCCATTATAAACAGTTACCAAACCTCTTGTTAAACAATACAAAAGCCTCTGAATACTTTGCTGCAATAAAAATAAATTATTATCTCTCTATACACGAGAAACAATGGGAATACAATGTTTCAATGATTAAAAAGTGAAATGTTATATATATATAGACCAGGTGATCGAACACATGCGTTGATATATAATTTTTACAATGTCAACCACAGGTGACCATACCAATTCTTACTAATGATATTAAACATAGTATTGGCCTAATCTGCGCTAGTAGATTTCCAAATACATTACATATACTGCAAAGAATACATTCATTTATTCATTCATGATTAATAGGTTAGGGGAACAATATTTACCTGGTCTAGGCTAAATCCACCATTCTTTAATGGTATATCCATCTCCAATAAATTGCATTTCAAATAAATCATACACATTCTGAATAAAAAGGGGGAAAAATCGAATTGATCAAGATTGTCAAATATGTGTTTCCCAAAGTCCATGGACTATTGCAACCGCATGCGTCCTCCTTTCTGCAAGATTTCGAAATTAGTTATTGTTCAATCAGAGTGAAATCTGAACATGGCTTAGGTAAGTAATGGTTCTACGCTTTGAACTTGAGTGATAAATTTGAATTTGGCTTTGGGTTTTACCAATATAAAAGGGCGGGGGGAACTGAGCTAGGTTACTGGTGTACTCAGATGATCCATCCCCAGTGCTACCCGAATGAACTACAGTAACCTTGCCATCCTGTTTCTTCCGTTTTCTTCCCTCCCGAATCCACAGCGGCGTTCAGCGAATCACCCCATCACTGGCTGAGACTGGGAGTCCTGCCTCTTTTCTCATTGGACTGAACATCCCAGAGAAGCTGTCAGCCCATGTGGCGTGGCCGGGGAGAGCAGGTCAGACATTTAAATGAAATAGAGAAAGGGATTCATAGACGCGAGAGAAATTAGAAGGGTTTGGCAGGGAACGGAAGCAGGGACACACACTGACACAGGCAAGCGCACTCTCAACGACGGAAGATAAGGGATTTTCGAGGAACATTTTGCTAACCGTTTCCTCACTAACATTTCGCAATCCTTTTGGTGTTTTCTACGGATATTAAAACACCTAACTACTGGTAAGTTGTTCTGATATTGCGAGAATATCAACGCTTTACCGATGTTAGCTTGCTCTAGCTTCTTCATCAAGTTAGCCGGTGAGATGCCCATGATGACCGGCATAGTAGAAATAAACATCAACGAACTCGAACTGGATTTATTATCAGCTACACACTTCCTCGTTACAATGTTCATGCATTTTAGAGTTAAAATAGCTAGCTGACTAATTCCCCAAAATAGCGACATTTTAGCGAGGATAACTATCTCAAGTTAAAGCCAATATGACTCCAAGTGATGCGGCAACCTCTGCTAGGGCTAGGCTAGCAGTTGTTACTCTTGCTCAATAATAAAATATGTAGTCATCACTGCCTGGATGCCAAGTTAGCACGTTGTAATCAATTACTATTCACTGATGCCCTGGTTTTTCTGCTTGCTAGAGGGTTGTTTGCGTGTCTGGCCCTGGTCTAAATGTGGTAGCAGCACGAGATAGAGTAACAGGCTGCGTAGTTTACACTACAGGTCTTGTCTGAGTGGTTGTGGAGGAGCGCTAAGGCCCAGTGATTATCTAGGCCTACTGTACATAAAAGGGTTATTAATAATTAAAGAAACATTTATTTCGTTTTTTTCTCCAGCTGTGGTGCTGCCTGGGATGGTATTGAGTTGGATGCCTATTGCCTACCTTGTGAGAGACTTTTTGCTGATGCTAGCCTTTCTGATCCAATTTTGGTTCCATTTTTTTTGCATGTTTGACATCTAGTCTAGTGGGAGCTGAGCATGATACAGTTTGCTCACCCTCTTACTGTAATCACACGATGAGCCATATTACTGCAGACTAATACAGAGCAATACACAGACCAATATCAGAAATTGATACCAATGTTTGGTGAGCCTACCCATCCCAGTACCCTAGCTCTCTATACTATCCCTGAGTGAAGGAGCTGGACTGGTGAGAGGCAAGAGAAGGCCCATTCTAAAGCCTAGGTGTGGAATTTACCATGCTGCAAGTGTGTATCAAGCAACCTTTCCACATGTGACCTAGCTGGACAAATCACCAACAGAGCTCTGTCCTACCAGCTGATATGTTGGGTGTTTCTCAAGATGTTCATGTTACATTACCTGGCATTTGCAGACTGATGACATGCAGTGCTCTTTAGCCCTCCCGTTGAGACCAGTATTCTAGGCACAGGATGAAATGTCCTGGCTTTGAGAGATGTAGTCTATAACTATAGTGGAATTAGTCATGTTGCTCTGTATTACCCTCCAGGTGTTTTTCAAGTGTTCTAATATATAGCCTAAGTGACAAGTTGAGTCAAGTCGTGTACCGCTATTTGTATTTAACCTATTTAACTAGGGAAGTCATTTAAGAACAAATTCTTATTTACAATGATGGCCTACCAGAAGGCAAAAGACCTCCTGCGGAGACAGGGGCTGGGATTTATTTATTTTTAAATAGCATATAAATATAGGACAAAACACACATCACGACAAGGGACAACATTACATAAAGAGAGACCTAAGACAACAACATAGCAAGGCAGCAACACAACATGACGACAGCAACACAACATGGTAGCAGCACAAAACATGGAACAAACATTATTGGGCACAGACAACAGCACAAAGGGCAAGAAGGTAGAGACAACAATACATCACA
The DNA here is from genome assembly GCF_016432855.1 of Salvelinus namaycush. Classification (NCBI taxonomy): domain Eukaryota; kingdom Metazoa; phylum Chordata; class Actinopteri; order Salmoniformes; family Salmonidae; genus Salvelinus; species Salvelinus namaycush. The sequence continues at coordinate 72,710,586 of NC_052310.1, forward strand.
CAAAGCAGCCTATTTGAGGCAGGTGAAACTCACACAAGGTATATGGCCTAGATTCTAACACATTGTATCTTTGATAGATTGTCATCCATACAGATTCATTGTCATCCGTACAAGAGCACCAATATTATTTCCCGGGACAGATGTTGGTCTGTAGCATGTCACTCCCTCATCAATTGAGTTATTCAATTAAACAACATGGCTGTGGAGGACGGAGTGAGACTGCGGGAGAGAGGGAGACCGAGACGGAGGGAGAAAGAGACGGAAGCACCAAGGGACAGGGAGACAGAGAGAGAGAAACACCCACAAGGGAAAGCTGTGTGCGGTGTAATCTATGGCATGGTGCCACTGTAGTTGTCATTGTGTTGCCTCAGCTAGGCCTATATCCAACACATGTAAGCAAGGCCCTGCCTCACAGTGATGTGATCCAGGTCAGGTAGATGATAATCCCTAATAATCCCTGTAAACTATTTACAAACCTGCTCCTACCCATCCCTCTGGCAGGAATGGGGATCAGGAAGAGGTGTTTATACTCTATTGTCACTGTGACTGCTGTTTAGAGTGTAGCCTATTATTAGTGAGAAGGTTGCTTCTCTGAACTAAATGGGAAAGATGTGTTTAACAGGCCTCTTTTCTTCAAGCGCAAGGCCTCTTCTTCAAGCAACTGTTCACCTATAGCTTCTTGTTTAGCCTTCTCTCGTCCATTGGATCTTGATTAGCCTATTTGTCTGTCTATTGTGATAGACAGGTAATTGGCTAATACAGCACACACACACAGCCTATACATCAGGGATCATCAACTAGATTCTCCCGCAGGCCAATTTTTTTCTTGAGGGAATGGTTGGGGGACTGGAACATAATTACAAATAATTTCGGCTTCTTACGGTCAATTTGCAGTTTACAAACAGATAATGTTTGACTAAAACAATCATGTCAAACCTTGCTTAAATTAGTATACGATTTGTGTCTCTCTATTATGCGTGGGAATGGAATAATTGGGAAATGATTTCCAAAATTAAAATCACCTTTTTAGTCCTTTATGTCCAATAATAAAAATATTTTTTGGGGGGAACCCTGCTATACATAGTAACAAAGGAGTGGAAAACACCATTCCATCTTTCACTCATCCGCTTCTAATTATCCCCTATTTTCTCTTGCTTGCTCGCCTCTCTGTCTCTCTCTGTCTCGTTCTCTCTGAGGTGTGAGAGTAAGGGGACCCAGTGCCTTGGCAAGAGTTGAATAGGTTCCCATGCAATGCAGTTCTCAGACCTGTGTGTAGGAATGTGTGTCCATTTTGGCTGCTATCTGCCCTTTGAAAGCCAAGATTAGTATTTTAACTGGTCAACTATTTTCTAAAGAGACTAGCTTAGGCCTAGTTCTTTTCATTTTAATCCTCCTAAACAAGTTATTTTTAATTTAATTTCACCTTTTATTTTTTTTACAGGTAAATCAGTTAAGAACAAATTCTTATTTACATTGACGACCTGTCCAACAAATCATCTATAAACAATTACACTATACACAGAGTCTACACACAACTTTCTATGGCAGACTGACCAGATGATCCCTTATTGATGTCGCTTAAATCCACTTCAATCAGTGTAATGAGAGAGGTTTTTAAGCCTTTTTTACACCTTTATTTAAGGGCAAGTCAGTTTAAGAACACATTCTTGTCTTCAATGACGCCTAGGAACAGTGGGTTAACTGCCTTGTTCAGGGGCAGAACAACAGATTTTTACCTTGTCAGCTCGGGGATTTTATCTAGCAACCTTCCAGTTACTAGTCCAACGCTCTAACCACTAGGCTACCTGCCACCCCAAATTATCTGTTTTTAAGCCTTGAGACAATTGAGACATGGATTGTGTATGTGTGCCATGAGGGTGACTGGGCAAGACAAAATATTAAAGTGCCTTTGAACGGGGTATGGTAGTAGGTACCAGGAGTACCGTTACTTGCCAAGAACTGCAACGCTGCTGGGTTTTTCATGCTCAACAGTTTCCCATGTGTATCAAGAATGGTCCACCAAAGGACATCCAGCCAACTTGACACAACTGTGGGAAGGAACATGGGCCAGCATCCCTGTGGAAGGCTTTCAACACCTTGTCGAGTCCATGCCCTGACAAATTGAGGCTGTTCTGAGGGCAAAATGGGTGGGGGGGTGCTACTCAATATTAGGAAGGTGTTCTTAATGTTTTGTACACTCGGTGTACATTCATATCGCACGGCTATTGGTTGATTGCTATGTCATCCTGATACTCTTACTGATGCATGACCACAGCTCACAGGAAGCTGACTTCAGCGTGAGATGTGCAGATGTGCGAGATATGCAGGCATTTGTCCGAGGGTCAGCAGTAACACAGCTACTCTATTTACAACCCTGAAATGACTATTTATAGTAGCCCTAACCTCTATCTGTATGAGTTTGACTGGTTCCTGTTAATCTTCTCCAAGCTCTGTTTTTACGTGACCATGTGCTCTAGGCTTCTAGCAGAATGTAGGCCTAGCCACATCACATTTGAATGACAGCACCGCTTTGTACTGTTGGCCGTTTCCACGCCAGTAGGAGTGGAAAATACACTACATGACTAAAAGTATGTGGACACCTGCCCGTCGAACATCTCATTTCAAAATCATGGGCATTAATATGGAGTTGCCCCCCCTCAAATCCACTAATTTGAAAGGGTGTCCACATACTTTTGTGTGTGTGTGATATAGATATAGATATATATATATATAAAACTCAGCAAAAAAAGAAATGTCCTCTCACTGTCAACTGCATTTATTTTCAGCAAACTTAATGTATAAATATTTGTTTGAACATAACAAAATTCAACAACGGAGACATAAACTGAACAAGTTCCACAGACATACAGTATGACTAACAGAAATGGAATAATGTGTCCCTGAACAAAGGGGGGGTCAAAATCAAAAGTAACAGTCAGTATCTGGTGTGGTCACCAGCTGCATTAAGTACTGCAGTGCATCTCCTCCTCATGGACTGCACCAGATTTGCCAGTCCTTGCTGTGAGATGTTACCCCACTCTTCCACCAAGTCACCTGCAAGTTCCCGGACATTTCTGGGGGGAATGGCCTTAGCCCTCACCCTCCGATCCAACAGGTCTCAGACGTGCTCAATGGGATTGAGATCCGGGCTCTTTGCTGCCTATGGCAGAACACGGACATTCCTGTCTAGCAGGAAATCTCACACAGAACGAGCAGTATGGCTGGTGGCATTGTCATGCTGGAGGGTCATGTCAGGATGAGCCTGCAGGAAGGGTACCACATGAGGGAGGAGGATGTCTTCCCTGTAACACACAGCGTTAGTCCGATGATGCTGTGACACACCGCACCAGACCATGACGGACCCTCCACCTCCAAATCGATCCCGCTCCAGAGTACAGGCCTCAGTGTAACGCTCATTCCTTAGATGATAAACGCGAATCCGACCATCACCCCTGGTGAGACAAAACCGCGACTCGTCAGTGAAGAGCACTTTTTGCCAGTCCTGTATAGTCCAGCGATGGTGGGTTTGTGTCCATAGGCGGCTTTGTTGCCGGTGATGTCTGGTGAGGACCTGCCATACGACAGGCCTACAAGCCCTCAGTCCAGCCTCTCTCAACCTATTGCGGACAGTCTGAGCACTGATGGAGGGATTGTGTGTTCCTGGTGTAACTCAGGCAGTTGTTGTTGCCATCCTGTACCTGTCCCACAGGTGTGATGTTCAGATGTACCGATCCTGTGCAGGTGTTGTTACACGTTGTCTGCCACTGCGAGGACGATCAGCTGTCCGTCCTGTCTCCCTGTAGCACTGTCTTAGGCATCTCACAGTACGGACATTGCAATTTATTGCACTGGCCACATGCCTAAGGCACGTTCACGCAGATGAGCAGGGACCCTGGGCATCTTTCTTTTGGTGTTTTTCAGAGTCAGTAGAAAGGCCTCTTTTTAGTGTCCTAAGTTTTCATATCTGTGACCTTAATTGCCTGCTGTCTGTGTCTTAACGACCGTTCCACAGGTGCATGTTCATTCATTGTTTATGGTTCATTGAACAAGCATGGGAAACAGTGTTTAAACCCTTTACAATGAAGATCTGTGAAGTTCTTTTGAATTTTACGAATTATCTTTGAAAGACAGAGTCCTGAGAAAGGGCCATTTCTTTTTTTGCTGAGTTTATATAGTTCCTCTGTCCAGTGTCTGTGTTCTTTTGCCCATCTTAATCTTTTCTTTTTATTGGCCAGTCTGAGATATGGCTTTTTCTTTTCAACTCTGCCTAGAAGGCCAGCATCCCGGAGTTGCCTCTTCGCTGTTGACGTTGAGACTGGTGTTTTGCGGGTACTATTTAATGAAGCTGCCAGTTGAGGACTTGAGGCGTCTGTTTCTCAAACTAGACACTCTAATGTACTTGTCCTCTTGCTCGGTTGTGCACCGGGGCCTCCCACTCTTTCTATTTTGGTTAGAGTTCTATGAAGGGAGTAGTACACATCATTGTATGAGATCTTCAGTTTCTTGGCAATTTCTCGCATGGAATAGCCTTCATTTCTCAGAACAAGAATAGACTGACGAGTTTCAGAAGAAAGTTCTTTATTTCTGGCCATTTTGAGCCTGTTATCGAACCCACAAATGCTGATGCTCCAGATGCTCAACTAGTCTAAAAGCCAGTTTTATTGCTTCTTTAAGCAGCACGACAGTTTTCTGACGTGCTAACATAATTACAAAAGGGTTTTCTAATGATCAATTAGCCTTTTAATATGATAAATTTGGATTAGCTAACACAACGTGCCATTGGAACACAGGAGTGATGGTTGCTGTTAATGGGCCTCTGTACACCTATGTAGATATTCCATAAAAAATCTGCTGTTTCCATCTACAATAGTCATTTACAACATTAACAATGTCTACACAGTATTTCTGAAAAATGTGATGTTATTTTTAATGGACAAAAGATGTATATATATAAAAAAAAAAAAACAGCAAGCAATGCAGGTGTAGAAGCACGGTGGCTAGGAAAAACTCCCTAGAAAGGCCAACATCTAGAGAGGAATCAGGCTATGAGGGGTGGCCTGTCCTCTTCTGGCTGTGCCGGGTGGAGATTATAACAGAACATGGCCAAAATGTTCAAATGTTCATAAATGACCAGCATGGTCAAATAATAGTAATCACAGTGAACAGGTCAGGGTTCCATAGCCGCAGGCAGAACAGTTGAAACTGGAGCAGCAGCACGGCCAGGTGGGCTGGGGACAACAAGGAGTCATCATGCCAGGTAGTCCTGAGGCATGGTACTAGGGCTCCGGTCCTCCGAGAGAGTGAAAGAGAGAATTAGAGAGAGTATACTTAAATTCACACAGGACACCGGATAAGACAGGAGAAATACTCCAGATATAACAGACTGACCCTAGCCCCCCGACACATAAACTACTGCAGCATAAATACTGGAGGCTGAGACAGGAGGGGTCGTTATCATTATCATTAATGTCATTATACTCCCTACTGTGCTCTCAAATATGCAGTATCTGTAGATTCTTAAAGTCACATTTATTTAATATTAATGTCTCAAAAGTACCCTTTTTTTTTAGATTTAGCTTATTTTTAGACGATGTTTAACGATATACTCTCTAAACACGTCAAATTTCCAGAGTGGCTCTGTGGTACTTTTAATGATATGACCCATTTTATATATAGAAATGTACATTATAGTTCATTAACCAATCACAGTCCTCCTTTAGGATTGTACATTCAGCAAATCACCAGCAGAGGAAGTTCGCTTTGAATAAATTTTCCATTCAATGTGTTGGTGGTGCTCATAAAATGTATCATACATTCAGAATTAGCAGAGTGCCCACTTGTAGAGTATATTGTTCCAAACAATATGTCTTTAAAAGGAACAAACTCAAAAACTGTAGATATTAATGAGATATTAATATCCCATTATTTTAGTGGGGAAAGAAGTATGGGGGGGCACCCTCCGGAAGTTGGAGAATTTGGCATTTTTTAACACCCGAAACAGCTTTTTTCTACAATCTAGAGCCATAAACATGCCTAATTCTATGTAAATTCCTCTTTTAACTGTTCAATTATCATTTTAATGAGGGTGTCATTCTGACTGTTGTAAATCACGCATTTCAATATACTGCAGCAACATGCCAAGGATATTACATCTAAATTACAACCCAGTACATGGGATCATAACATGCATCTCGACAAGCACATATCATGGCATCATAATTAATACACACAAATATCATGATGTTATCATAAGGTGCCAGATAACAAACCAAGTCTATTTCTGTGTCTTAAGCACCTTTTGATCTGTCTGTGTCCTCCTGACTGGTGGTTCTTTTTTCAAACTAAATCTGCATCTCTGCTAACATCTGTGTAAAAGCTTGAAAGGATGTGAGTCTTATTCAGTACGTTTAGTAATTTCGTGCTATTCTGAAGTCTAGCAACCTTGCCAGCGGGCATGCCAGCTAAGATAGTTAGACAAGCTACTCTAACTTGATTGACAGCCTGAAATAGCTTGGTAGTTAGGTTCCCATCTCCCAACCTCAACTATCTAGCTGGCTAGCCAAAGCCAACTTCATAAAATTGCAATGGTGGCTAGTATTACAGACACATTTATTTATCAAAAAGGAATCAATAGGTTACATAGATCAAATTAATTTACACACGAGTCCTGTCCATCACCAGCAGCTGAAATCAAACTCTGTGTGTGTCACTTTACACTCTCTCTCTCCACTGATGATACTGTCTGCACGCACTAGAGTATCTAGTGTCCTGCCAAGCATACCTTTGGTCCATGGAGCACCTTGGAAGGAACCACTAGATAGAGAGAAGAACCCACTTACTGGGGGGGACTCTTTGCCTGGTCCAGTCATTGTGCCCCCTCTGCAAAATACATCATATATCATTTTATAAATTATTATGATCAAATGTGGGCTTACAAAATGAAGTTTAGCAATTTTTTTTTTTTTTTATCAGGACAAATCTGAGGAGCTTGTGCCCCCTATGAGCGTGACACCTCTGTTAATATCTTTTAATGTTGAATAAATTAATGTGAAATTGTATTTCAGAATCAAGACTTACTCCATATTTTAGAGCACACTATAAGGAGTATAATGATACCAAGATGTCTGTGCCATGTACGGTTCATAGGGTCATACAGGAGGCAGGAGGTCTAAAATGACCCCTTTCGTCATGGATTTTGTCAAATGGTTTGTGATACAAATGTAGAAAGCATGTTAAACATCCTTCCTCACAAATGAAGTTCCTATGTGAGAATTGCCGGAACAATCTGCGATACCAAAAATATTTTCCGTTCCTGCTGGTGTGGAATCGACCGTTACGTTAAATGGGACGCTGTGGAAGGAAGGGGACTCTGTTCCATTCTCATTTTATTTTGTAGAGTTATCAGGGGAAGGTAGATATGCGTCAGTGGACTGACACACACACACACACACACACACACACACACACACAGCCAATCATCTGGTGATAAGATACTGCATTCACAGCAGCCAATTGTTTTATTTGACCTTTATTTAACTAGGCAAGTCAGTTAAGAACAAATTCTTATTTTACAATGACGGCCTACCAGAAGGCCTCCTGCGGGGACGGGGGATTAAAAATAACAAAATAAATCAAATATAAATATCGGACCAAACACACATCACGACAAGAGAGACAACACTGCATAGAGAACTAAGAAGACAACAACACAGCAAGGTAGCAGCACAACATGGTAGCAGCACAACATGATACAAACATTATTAGGCACAGACAACCGCACAAAGGGCAAGAAGGTAGAGACAACAATACATCACACAAAGCAGCCACAACTGTCAGTAAGAGTGATCATGATTGAGTCTTTGAATTAAGAGATTGAGATAAAACTGTCCAGTTTGAGTGTTTTTTGCAGCTCGTTCCAGTCGAGAGCTGCAGCGAACTGAAAAGAGGAGCGACCCAGGGATGTGTGTGCTTTGGGGACCTTCAACAGAATGTGATTGGCAGAACGGGTGTTGTATGTGGAGGATGAGGGCTGCAGTAGATATCTCAGGTAGGGGGGAGTGAGGCCTAAGAGTTTTATAATTAATCATCAACCAGTGGGTCTTGCGACGGGTATACAGAGATGAACAGTTTACAGAGGAGTATAGAGTGCAGTGATGTGTCCTATAAGGAGCATTGTTGTTATAAGAATGCTGCATTCATAGCAGCCAATCATCTGGTGTTATTAATAAAGAGAAACCGAACGTGCTGTCCTTGCCTCAGTGTCTCTGTACGGTACATCATCGCCACTCTTGATTGGTTAACTAGGTTAACTCTCACTGTCCCACGGGCTAACTAGGTTAACTGCGTAAAGCAGTGTTTTTCAATTGTGGTGCTGGGGACCCACAGGGTGTGCACTGTGCAGGCTTTTGTTCTAGCCCAGTAACTCACCTGTAGCCTACATGAAGACGTTGAATGAGCTGGGTGGGCTGGAACAAAAGCCTGCACTTTCTTTACCGTAGCGCTCCAGGATTAAAGAGCACAGCTGTAAAACACTTCTAAAAGAGTTCAGGGGTTCTGTAGGGGCTGAGTTCTACTAGCTGTATGGGTCTGGTTGGTGCCCCTGCCTTGTGTGAAGGGGCCAACAGTAGTCTACTGTGTGCTGGACTAGGGAACAGCTAGCTACAGCTAGGAGCAGAGAGCTTCACTGTCAACTGGGATTCACTGGTTGCCCCTCCCCTGCTGTCTCATTGGTTGGCTGGCCTGCATGGAATGGCCTGGCCCAGAAACCAGGAACAAAGTTTCTGAGCTGGATGATGAGTTCACTCTACTGTTCACTTGCTCTCAACTGCTCACACAGAGTAGCCTACCATCTCTACTTATCTTCTTAAACAGATGCAGATATCGACCCCTCTGTCTCAGTGAGTGTTTCCCAGCCCAGCCCGGTGCTGTCGCCTGCGGTGAACTAGCTGGTTTACTAGCTGAGCTGAACATTACTTTGTGCTATAGAGGCTTTCATGGCTCGTTCCCACAAGGTAATGCAGACCCTCCTTGCTGCCTGGTCAAGCAGTTACAGAGAATCTATTGTCAGTCTAATAAGATGCCTTGCAGGGGGTGGGGGAGTTTATAGCCGCCAGCTACTGTCTGTCCGTGTGGCTGCAAGCACTGACATGTTTCTGTGGGGAATGGGAACGCCCCCATAGGGTCGTTTTTTGTCTAGACTTTTATGTCTCCCTCTTTCTTCATTTCTTTAAATTCTCTCGGTCTCCTCTTCCCTACTCAGAGTTCACAATTTTCTCATGCTGTAGTTTTTGGATTATTTGTGGCGCTGCTGCCATCTTGCACCAGTTCTTGTGTAATAGATTGTGTGTCAATGAAACTACAGTATTGTGGAGAAATACAGGTTTAATGAAATGACCCTCTAATTAGGATTGTGACGATACTAGTATACCTGATTCTCCATGGCAAAAAAATGGAAAGAAGCAGACAACTCTTTGGTCAAGTAGGCTGTCGTGTGCTATAACTTAAATACATACATGTTCTCTGTCTCAGTGAGTGTTGCCCAGCCCGGTGCTGTCGTGTGCTATAGCTTAAATACATACATGTTCTCTGTCTCAGTGAGTGTTGCCCAGCCCGGTGCTGTCGTGTGCTATAACTTAAATACATACATGTTCTCTGTCTCAGTGAGTGTTGCCCAGCCCGGTGCTGTCGTGTGCTATAGCTTAAATACATACATGTTCTCTGTCTCAGTGAGTGTTGCCCAGCCCGGTGCTGTCGTGTGCTATAGCTTAAATACATACATGTTCTCTGTCTCAGTGAGTGTTGCCCAGCCCGGTGCTGTCGTGTGCTATAGCTTAAATACATACATGTTCTCTGTCTCAGTGAGTGTTGCCCAGCCCGGTGCTGTCGTGTGCTATAACTTAAATACATACATGTTCTCTGTCTCAGTGAGTGTTGCCCAGCCCGGTGCTGTCGTGTGCTATAGCTTAAATACATACATGTTCTCTGTCTCAGTGAGTGTTGCCCAGCCCGGTGCTGTCGTGTGCTATAGCTTAAATACATACATGTTCTCTGTCTCAGTGAGTGTTGCCCAGCCCGGTGCTGTCGTGTGCTATAGCTTAAATACATACATGTTCTTAATTCATCCGCTTCATGCTTCTGAGCTGTGATTTACATGTTGTTATTTAACTAGGCAAGTCGGTTAAGAACAAATTCTTATTTACGATGATGGCCAAACCCTAACCTGGACGACGCTGGGCCAATTGTGCGCCGCCGTATGGGACTCGAATCAAACCAGGTTCTGTAGTGACGCCTCTAGGACTGAGATGCAGTGCCTTAGACTGTAGCGCCACTCGGGAGCCACACATTAAAAGCACTTTCCCATCGGGCAAGTCAGGAGCATTTTTTCTGTTTTTGGTTGCCTTGGTGTTAATTAGCTATTTACCTGCAGAAGTTGCATGTATTGCCTGCGTTTTCACTTAGACATAGACAAGGAATCAGAAAGATCACTATTGGAATTCTTTTATATTTTGTTTGTCATCAGTAAAATACATTCTTAGAGCAGGCTCAAGTCGCCTGTCTTCACTTTAAACGGGAGGAACCCGAAAGATCAGTTTTAGGCTACTGGAGGTAGGCTCAACTTGTTCGACAGCTCCGTTCACTTGCCCCAGGCAATAAGGCAACTGGATACCTGGTACCTTGTCAACCCTACTTCTAACTCTCTCTCTCTCCCACAGTAACCCTTCCTTCCCAGGATGGAGGAGATTGTTGTAGCAGGGATATCGGGCCGGCTTCCTGAGTCGGACAACCTGGAGGAATTCTGGGAGAACCTCTTCAATGGGGTTGACATGGTAACAGAAGATGACCGACGGTGGAAGCCAGGTGAGCCCCTGTGACCTTTCCATGACCTGGACTATTATGACCCACGAACATCAGACTTGTTGCTGTTGTTTATTTCAAAATCCTTTGAACTCTGAAAGGACTCCCAACAAGCTTTGAAAACCTGACACACAAGCTACCTTGCATCCCAGTGTTCTGCTCTGTAAACTGATGAGTAGCTTGTTGTATCATGATGTGGGTGTACTGCCTAGTCATGGATGTTGCATCAACCACATGACAGGAAATACTTCCCTTCCCTAGAAGAACATTCTGATCACAGACCTGGTTAGCTGTACTTTGCATCACCATCAATGTCGGCAGTTCAATGAGTAGAATGTTGAATGCTTCCTCCACAGGCTTTACTGGTCCATTCAGTCAGTGCCCAGCACCCACTACCCACATGAAGTAACCCACATGAACACAAATGAACCCTGGCTAGCGCTGGTGGCCATTAGCTGTAAGATGAGCCTTTGATGTGTGAGACTGAGAGAGTTGCTCTGTAGTCTCTGAAGGAGTTTTGTGTCTGTCTGCTCTGCTGCCGTTGCTTTTCACCACCTGGCTGGGCTGTTGGCACTGCTTCTCCTTCGTGGCTTGGCTTGCTTAGATTCTCTCTCTATCTCTCTCTCTCTCGCTATTTCTCCTCTGCCTAATTCACTCCCTCTTTATTTCCTCTCTCTTGTTCTGCCTTTCTCCCCATCTTTTTCTTCTTAGCCCCGTCTCACCTCCGTAGCCGTCTCTCTCTCGCTCTCTCTCACTCCCTCGCTTGCTTGATCTGTCTCTCTCCTCCTCTCTTTCCTCTCTGTGAATAGCACCTCTCATCAGTCAGTGCCTGGCAACCAGCTAAAGCTCGCATTCATGTGCAAAAAGGCCCTGGGCTGATGGCACCTCAGCCCTAAGACCACACACCACAGGAGAGGAGGGAAAGAAGGGAGGAAAGGGCCTTGTATGCTGCATAGAAATACTGAGAGGAATGAACGGTCCTGCTTTAGATGTGTGTGTGAAGCTATGACATTAATTCATTCATTCACTATTACATTCATGTCCCATGAATCTGTTCAGATGATCCAGTCAGTGACTACAGGTAGAACATGCTGACTGGGACAGCCGGTGATACTGTTATTTATCCCTTAATGCTCCATGTGCCATTCCCATTCATTCCTAGGTCTGTATGGTCTTCCCAAGAGGAACGGCAAGCTGAAGGATATCAGCCGGTTCGATGCTGCGTTCTTCGGGGTCCATCCCAAACAGGCCCACACCATGGACCCTCAGCTTCGCCTCATGCTGGAGATTGCCTACGAAGCCATTGTAGACGGAGGTGAGGAGTGGAGAGGGATGAGTAGATGTGTATAGATACATTTTACTGTGTCTCTTTACAAAGTTTTCCAAATAAAATGTATTTGTTTATTTGGATCCCTGTTAGTAACAGCTATCACAACAGCTGCTCTTCCTGTCGTCCATAGATTAAATTATCCACATGTTTAAACGTTCATAGACCTGTGTGTGAGATTAGTTTGTTTAATGTGTGTGTACAGGTCTGAACCCGACAGAGCTGCGTGGCAGCAGGACAGGTGTTTACATTGGGGTGAGCGGCTCGGAGGCGGGCGAGGCCTTCAGCAGAGACCCCGAGGAGTTGCTAGGATACAGCATGACGGGCTGCCAGCGTGCCATGTTTGCAAACCGTCTGTCCTACTTCTTTGACTTCAACGGTATGACCTAGCACGGCTGTGGCTTCTCTTAAGCTCTTATGGTATCAGCTGTCATCAAAAAGATAATCTATCAGGGCCTCCCGGGTGGCGCAGTGGTCTAGGGCACTGCTGTGCCACCAGAGACTCTGTGTTCGCGCCCAGGCTCTGTCGTAGCCGGCCGCGACCGGGAGGTCCGTGGGGCGACGCACAATTGGCCTAGCGTTGTCCGGGTTAGGGAGGGTTTGGCCGGTAGGGATATCCTTGTCTCATCGCACTCTAGCGGCTCCTGTGGCGGGCCGGGCGCAGTGCACGCTAACCAGGTCGCCAGGTGCACAGTGTTTCCTCCGACACATTGGTGAGAGAGAGAGGGACAGCTGGCTTCCGGGATGGATGCGCGCTATGTTAAGAAGCAGTGCGGCTTGGTTGGGTTGTGTTTCGGAGGACGCATGGCTTTCGACCTTCGTCTCTCTTCTCTCTCTCCTCCTCTCTTACCATCTCTCTGTCCCTCTCTCTCTCTCCTCCTCTCTGTCCCTCTCTCACCATCTCTCTCTCTCACCATCTCTGTCCCCCTCTCTCTCTTACCATCTCTCTGTCCCTCTCTCTCTCACCATCTCTCTGTCCCTCTCTCTCTCACCATCTCTCTGTCCCTCTCTCATCTCTCTCTCTCCTCCTCTCTCACCATCTCTCTGTCCCTCTCTCTCTCTCTCACCATCTCTCTCTCTCCTCCTCTCTTACCATCTCTCTGTCCCTTCTCTCTCTCCCTCTCTTACCATCTCTCTGTCCCTCCAGGCCCTAGCACAGCAATCGACACTGCCTGCTCCTCCAGCCTATTGGCTTTGGAGAACGCCTTCAACGCCATTCGCCACGGACACTGTGACTCCGCCCTGGTAGGAGGGGTCAACCTGCTGCTCAAGCCAAACACCTCGGTGCAGTTCATGAAGCTGGGCATGCTCAGTCCGGACGGAACCTGCAAGTCCTTCGACTCCTCAGGTAAGAGGGTGAGAGACCTGGGTTGTGTTCAGAATGGAGCAATGTGCAGCATTAAATGTTGGAGATAAAATGCTTCTCATGCTGAAAGCACACCCACATACAGCAGCACTATTTCCTGGTTTGGCCCTGAAAGCACACTAACATTACTTCCTGGTGCGCACCTCTATGTGTTCCCCCAGGAAACGGGTACTGTCGTTCAGAGGCTGCGGTGGCGGTGCTTTTGACCAGACGCTCCATGGCTAAGAGGGTATACGCCACGGTACTCAACGCTGGTAACAACACTGACGGATACAAGGAGCAGGGTGAGAGAACGCCTCATTATAACACACCACTGAGGGTACCTGCCCAGTCTGGAATGAAACCCTGCACCTAGTCACTATCCCCAAGGCACCGAGAGGAAGAATTCTCAAACCTAGCATGGTTTCTGTCTTATATGCACCTCTAGCACATCTCTTAAAACTTCTCCCAGATCTAAAAGGGTTTTAATATTGTAAGCTACATTGTCATATTTCTGCCTAACTCTCTGGTAGGTTACATATAATTTTCACAACAATTTTCACACCAACGTGTGGCCTGCCTTACGTATGTGCCCTGTACTGTAAATGCCAAGCAGTAACCCAGTAGAAACATTATTTTTGTGGAGAAACACAATTCCCTTGGCCTCTGTTGCATTTCCCATAATCCCTTTTGGTCTATTTTCCAATGGGTTGTGAAGCCTCACTGACCCACCCACTGTTTTCCTGATGCCACAGTGTAACTCCCCTGTTATCTGTGGTGTAATCTAGTTAGCACCCAGGAAGTGCCAGGTCCAACTCTTTGAAGTACAGATGGACTGATGTGGGGAGTGTAATAGAGATTCCCAGTCATTCCTCACACACTTAGTGCTGCTGGCCTTAGTGCTGCTGGCTGAAGAGCTGGACACATTCTCTGGCGTGTGACACAGGAACACATACCTGATAGCTTCTGGATACCACTAGTGGCTGGTCAGCTTTTTAAGATATTCCATACCACACTTCGCCCCCATGCCCCCCTCCCTCTGCTCTGCCAAGTCTGTCTGCCTGTCACACACAACATTAAACACACTCCCAGACTGGTGATCCAGTCACAACATACTGGCCTGCCGTATTTTGAAGCCTGGCCGGCCCCATGAAGTGCCACAGTTCTTTGCTCCTCCGGGGTGATGTTTCTCCCAGGTACAGATCTAGGATCAGCTTCCCCTCCCTCAAGCCTTTACCATTAGTGCGGAAAATGCAAAACTGACCCGAGATCAGGGGCAACCTATCCCTACACCGCTCTTAGCCATGTGGGTGACATTTGTAATACAACATTACTTAACAGTTCTCTATGAATGGCTACAGAAAATACCAATTCATTGATTGAGGTGTTTGTCCCAGGTGTGACGTTCCCTTCAGGTGAGATGCAGCAGCGGCTGGTACGTTCTCTCTACCAGGAGGTCAACATCACACCTGACCAGGTGGAGTACATAGAGGCCCACGGCACCGGGACCAAGGTGAACACACACACTTGATTCATTGTTGTTGGATCATGTCACCACCACACCAATAACGTCATTTTCCAGAATGTTCTGTGGACGGTGTTCTATCCCATTCCTCCCCCCTGATACATCTGGTTCCCCTGGTGACCTCAGTCCATTCTCCTTCCAGGTCGGCGACCCACAGGAAGTGAATGGGATTGTCAGTGTGTTCTGTCAATCAAAGCGTGACCCGCTGCTCATTGGGTCCACCAAGTCCAACATGGGCCACCCAGAGCCCGCCTCTGGCCTGTCTGCTCTGGCCAAGGTGAGAACTGGTCTGGGTTAACCTCTAGAACACCTGTTGTCGTGTACAAAGTCACAATATGTGCAGGCTTTTGGCCAAGCCCAGCACTAAGACTTGTCTCTCTCTCACCCTCCAGGTTGTGTTGTCTCTGGAGCGAGGTGTGTGGGCTCCCAACATCCACTACAACAGCCCCAACACCGACATCCCTGCCCTTAGTGACGGCCGCCTCCGCGTCGTCAACGAGCCCATACCAGTCCGCGGCGGCATCGTTGGGATCAACTCCTTCGGATTTGGAGGCTCCAACGTTCACGTGATCCTCCGCCCCCCTGGTTTTGACACCCCAAAAAACGCCAAAGATCTTGGGGGGAGCCCCTTTGAGTCCTCTCCAGTACCCAGGCTCCTTCAGGCCTGCGGGCGCACAGAGGAGGCTGTCTCCACCCTCCTCAGCAAGGGGAAGGAACACTCGGACAATGACAACTTCCTGTGTCTGCTGAACGAGGTGTCTGGGGTGCCCACAGCGGGGATGCCCTACAGGGGCTACGCTCTGATTGGCTCCAAGGATGATGTCACAGAGGTGCAGAAGACTGAGGCCACGCCCAGACCACTGTGGTACGTCTGCTCAGGTAAGAGAGAGGACTGGGTAGGAGAGGAAATGAGAAGTTACCTCTAACCACTGCTACAGGGTCAGATGTAGCATTTATTCAATCCCCAGCCTAATGGTTGGTGTTTTGTGTTAGGGTTGGGGGCAGGGTAATGTGTTCCTGTATCTGTGGTTAAGGGCAACTTCTACCTCGAGTGATGAAAGCAAAGAGGTTCAGAGGTGCGTGTGTGTTGTGTATCTCTCAGGTATGGGCACCCAGTGGGGTGGGATGGGCCGCAGTCTGATGCAGCTGCCAGAGTTCCGGGAGTCCATCTTGCGTTCGGACTTAGCATTGAAGGACACGGGGATGTGTGTGTCCAGTCTGCTCATGGAGGCTGATGAGAGCACCTTCGAGGACACCATCCAAGCCTTCGTAGGCCTCGCTGCCATACAGGTACGCTGGTGCAGTCCTCTTAACTAAGAGCAGATCACCATTTTTACGAAGGGAGGGGCACCATTTTAACTAAGAGGGGGGAAATGGCACTGAAACCAAAAGGCTATGGACATAGGACTGTATTCTCCTCCAAAGACCACACAATGCCTCTTACATATCAAGGTGTTGTACTAGGTTCCTAAAGATAACCCCTGTCTGTCTGTCCCCCCTCTCAGATCGCCCAGATTGACCTGCTCCAGAAGCTGGGTCTGCAGCCAGACGGCATTGTGGGCCACAGCGTGGGAGAGCTGGCCTGTGGCTATGCCGACGGATCCCTCAGTCACAGTGAGGCTATCCTGGCAGCATACTGGAGAGGGAGGTCCATTAACGAAGCTAACCTGCCCCCTGGTGGCATGGCTGCAGTCGGTAAGGACCTGTGTGTGTGTGCTCGTGTATATGTGTTTTGAATTGAGTTCAGTTGGGTTGCCTCTAACTCGCTCTCTCTTCTTCAGGTCTGACCTGGGCAGAGTGTAAGGCACAATGTCCCCAGGGTGTGGTTCCAGCCTGTCACAACGCTGAAGACACCGTCACCATCTCTGGCCCTGCGGTAACACATTTTGGTCCAAATCCTTGCAGTTGTATCTATCATTAGCGTTATACATTGTCAAAGATCCTTTTATACTGTTCAGACCAATTCTGTCTGTAACCTACATTTTTGTCTGTGAAAACCATCCGCCTGAAACTGGCATTGTGCACCTGCTTTCTGTATGCAGGAGGCAGTGAGTCGGTTTGTATCAGAGCTGAAGGAGAGTGGTGTGTTTGCCAAGGAGGTTCGTAGTGCTGGTGTAGCCTTCCATTCTTACTACATGGCCTCCATCGCTCCCGCCCTGCTGGCTGCTCTCAAGAGGGTAAGATGACATGTGTCAAACGGTTTGGGCTTTTAACTGTCATTTCAGGAGGAGAATCTAAACTACCTTCAGGAACTGAGAAATTCCTATACACTAGAAAATCATTTCAAGACATCTGCCAAATTAACTGACTTTTCGCTCTCTCTCTCTCTCTCTCTCTCTTCCTCTCTCTCTCCTCCCCCTTTGTAGGTGATCAAGGAGCCTAAGCTGAGGTCTTCCAGGTGGATCAGTACATCTATCCCCCAGAAGGACTGGGACAGCCCGCTGGCTCTGTACTCCTCAGCAGAGTACCATTGTAATAACCTGGTCAGCCCTGTCCTCTTCCAGGAGGGCCTGAGCCTGGTGCCTGATAACGCTGTGGTTGTGGAGATAGCACCACACGCTCTGCTGCAGGTTAGACTACACGCTATAGACAGCACCACACGCTCTGCTGCAGGTTAGACTACACACTATAGACAGCACCACACGCTCTGCTGCAGGTTAGACTACACACTATATAGACAGCACCACACGCTCTGCTGCAGGTTAGACTACACGCTATATAGACAGCACCACACGCTCTGCTGCAGGTTAGACTACACGCTATATAGACAGCACCACACGCTCTGCTGCAGGTTAGACTACACGCTATATAGACAGCACCACACGCTCTGCTGCAGGTTAGACTACACGCTATATAGACAGCACCACACGCTCTGCTGCAGGTTAGACTACACGCTATATAGACAGCACCACACGCTCTGCTGCAGGTTAGACTACACGCTATATAGACAGCACCACACGCTCTGCTGCAGGTTAGACTACACGCTATAGACAGCACCACACGCTCTGCTGCAGGTTAGACTACACGCTATAGACAGCACCACACGCTCTGCTGCAGGTTAGACTACACACTATATAGACAGCACCACACGCTCTGCTGCAGGTTAGACTACACGCTATATAGACAGCACCACACGCTCTGCTGCAGGTTAGACTACACGCTATATAGACACACACAGGAGGAGATGGCTCCACTCATTCACTACTGCTGCGAATACACAGTGTCACAATATGACCATTTTCTCCTCTCAGAAACACACACACACCTGACACAAATGGATGCACATACTTACAGTTGAAGTCGGAAGTCTACATACATTTAGGTTGGAGTCATTAAAACTTGTTTTTCAACCATTCCACAAATTTCTTGTTAACAAACTATAGTCTTGGCAAGTCGGTTAGGACATCTACTTTGTGCATGACACAAGTAATTTTTCCAACAATTGTTTACAGACAGATTATTTCACTTATAAATCACTGTATCACAATTCCAGTGGGTCAGAAGTTTACATACACTAAGTTGACTGTGCCTTTTAAACAGCTTGGAAAATTCCAGAAAATGATGTCATGGCTTTAGAAGCTTCTGCTAGGCTAATTGACATCATTTGAGTCAATTGGAGGTGTACCTGTGGCTGTATTTCAAGGCCTACCTTCAAACTCAAGGCCTCTTTGCTTGACATCATGGGAAAATCTACCACGTTCATCTGTACAAACAATAGTACGCAAGTATAAACACCATTGGACCACGCAGCCGTCATACCGCTCAGGAAGGAGACGCGTTCTGTCTCCTAGAGATGGACGTACTTTGGTGTGAAAAGTGCAAATCAATCCCAGAACAACAGCAAAGGACCTTGTGAAGATGCTGGAGGAAACAGGTACAAAAGTATCTATATCCACAGTAGAATGAGTCCTATACCGACATAACCTGAAAGGCCGCTCAGCAAGGAAGAGGCCACTGCTCCAAAACCACCATAAAAAAGCCAGACTACGGTTTGCAACTGCACATGGGGACAAAGATTGTACTTTTTTGAGAAATATCCTCTGGTCTGATGAAACAAAAATAGAACTGTTTGGCCATAATGACCATCGTTATGTTTGGAGGAAAAAGGAGGATGCTTACAAGCCGAAGAACACCATCCCAACCGTGAAGCACGGGGGTGGCAGCATCATGTTGTGGGATTGCTTTGCTGCAGGAGGGACTGGTGCACTTCACAAAATAGATGGTACATATATTGAAGCAACATCTCAAGACATCAGTCAGGAAGTTAAAGCTTGGTCACAAATGGGTCTTCCAAATGGACAATGACCCCAAGCATACTTCCAAAGCTGTTGCAAAATGGCTTAAGGACAACAAAGTCCAGGTATTGGAGTGGCCATCACAAAGCCCTGACTTCAATCCTATAGAACATTTGTGGGCAGAACTGAAAAAGTGTGTGCGAGCAAGGAGGCCTACGAACCTGACTCGGTTACACCAGCTCTGTCAGGAGGAATTTATTGTGGGAAGCTTGTAGAAGGCTACCCAAAACGTTTGACCCAAGTTCATCAATTTAAAGGCAATGCTACCAAATACTAATTGAGTGTATGTAAACTTCTGACCCACTGAGAATGTGACCGCTTTGGATTCACTGATTGGGAAGAGTTGGGGATGAGTTGCGGAATACGTCGTGACCTGATCGGAGGTAGATACCTCTTTGTGGGACGGGATTGGGGCGATGGGGAACAAAGGATTACAAGTTTGACGTGTAGAGAATGTTGGTGGACCCCGGAAGGAATGGACGAGCGCCTGGAAATAGTCGCGCAGGGGGGGCCGTGGAGGCACGGAGTCCTAGGATGAGACGGCGATCTTCTGGTGGGTATCGAGGGGACGTGATGGGTATGAGGTTAGCTGGAATGGGCTGATAACTTGGGCATGGAGGAGTACAATCCACGCTGGGAGGCCATGGGTAGCAAAACATCGTACGAGACAGAAACGCAGGGACGGGTAAATGAGCAAGACTGAGAGTGCAGTTATTAGTGCGAAAAATTTGTGTGCGCGGCCGGGATCTCGCGATGTATTTGTGTCTCGGTCATCTACCACTGATAAATGCGACTGAGATATGAGGGGTTGGGCATACGGGGAGGAGTCGTGGAGAATCACGAGAGGAAAGTGAGTTCTGGCTGGATGAATAGAATAAGATAGGGGCCCTTAAGGTCAGGGAACGTACCTTAACTACGGCGGCTTCGATACGGCCTCGGAGAGAGGAGCTGGAGTTGCTCTAAAACCGGGGGAATTGATGGGTGCGTGAGAAGTGAGCGGCCTTCGTCACACGTGGGTCAGTGAGTCGATGGATGTCTGATGGAGATCTGGGAGTGGGTAGGAGACTGGCGAGGAGGGCCATCTCGTTACGCCGCTTTGGCTCGGAGCGGGGGGTGACGTGGAACTTCGGGGGGGAACTGACATGTGAAGTTGGGGCTGGTGGGAGGCAACAACTCAAGTACTAATCCAAGTGCTCGGCTTGGGGATCTACTCGGACACTAGTTGTTGCTGCTTTAGAGACAGTCCGAGGACCTGAGGGACGGAGAGCGTGGGGGGGGAGAGAGAGAGAAGGAGAGAGAGAGCGTGGGGGGGGAGAGAGAGAGAGCGTGGGGGGAGAGAGAGAGAGCTGTCGTGGGAGAGAGAGAGAGCGTGGGAGAGAGAGAGCGTGGGGAGAGAGAGGGCGTGGGGAGAGAGAGAGAGCGTGGGGAGAGAGAGAGAGCGTGGGGAGAGAGAGAGAGCGTGGGGAGAGAGAGAGGGGGGAGGAGAGAGCGTGGGGAGAGAGAGCGTGGGGAGAGAGAGCGTGGGGAGAGAGAGCGTTGGGGAGAGAGAGAGCGTGGGGGAGAGATGAGAGCGTGGGAGAGAGAGAGCGTAGGGGGAGAGAGAGAGCGTAGGGGGAGAGAGAGAGCGTAGGGGGAGAGAGAGAGCGTAGGGGGAGAGAGAGAGCGTAGGGGAGAGAGAGAGCGTAGGGGAGAAGAGAGCGAGGGGGAGAGAGAGAGAGCTGGGGGGAGAGAGAGAGCGAGAGCGTAGGGGGAGAGAGAGCGAGAGCGTAGGGGGAGAGA
Organism: Salvelinus namaycush; assembly: GCF_016432855.1. Lineage (NCBI taxonomy): Eukaryota > Metazoa > Chordata > Actinopteri > Salmoniformes > Salmonidae > Salvelinus > Salvelinus namaycush. The sequence continues at coordinate 72,731,711 of NC_052310.1, forward strand.
GAGAGCAGAGAGCAGATAGGGGGAGAGAGAGAGAGGCGCGGGAGGAGAGTGGGGGGAGGAGAGCGAGAGCGTAGGGGAGAGAGAGAGAGCGTGGGGGAGAGAGAGAGCGTGGGGGGGAGAGAGAGAGAGAGGTGGGGGGGGAGAGAGAGAGAGAGGCGTGGGGGGGGAGAGAGAGAGAGAGCGTGGGGGGGAGAGAGAGAGAGAGCGGGGGGGAGAGAGAGAGAGAGCGTGGGGAGGAGAGGAGAGAGGAGAGAGAGCGTGGGAGAGAGAGAGAGAGTGGAGAGAAGAGAGAGGGTGGGGAGAGAGAGAGCGTGGGGAGAGAGAGAGCGTGGGGGAGAGTGAGGGGGAGAGCGTGGGGGAGAGCGAGAGCGTGGGGGAGAGCGAGAGCGTGGGGGAGAGCGAGAGCGTGGGGGAGAGCGAGAGCGTGGGGGAGAGCGAGAGCGTGGGGAGGAGAGTGGGGGGAGAGAGCGCACATTGAAGGTCAGAAACGAACCACAGCAAAAGATTGACAACCCAAACAGACAACCAGTGATTGAACTCCTCCCCTGCCTTCATCCATCCCTTCTCCATCCCTCTCTCACCAGTCTTGGGTAAGATGGTGGCCCTGTGGATGGTGACGTCCTCGAAGGTGACAGGAGTGGTTTCCATGACAACTCCCAGGCTCCTTACCAGGGTCCTCCAGGCTAGCACCAGATAACCCGTGGCCGGGTACAAGACACGCCCATCGATGCAGTGGCCAATCATATAGTAGTCTGGAGACTCTGGGTTCATGTCTAGGGGGAGAGGAGATCAACTCTGTTATTGTCTGATAGAGTGTGTGTGTGTGTGTACGTACAAGTTTGTAAGTGTGTATTCTGTGTCGGTGTATGCATGTCTCTCACCAATGTTATAGATGGTAGCTGAGGTGGATCCTCCAGAACCAGCAGGGAAGTCCTCAGCCTTGGGTACGTCCCAGGTCTGGGTGTGGTCCCACTGCACCAGGGGGGAGATCAGAGGGGTGCCCGCGGGCACCGGGTACTCCACGGGCGGGTACAGCTGCTTACTGTCCACGTTGATCCTGGACACAAAGGAGAGATGCTTGGTATTTAGACATCTGACCCAGCTTTCTAGGACTCAAAACTAAACATTTTACATGCATGTTTTGGCTTGTACTATGGACCATCAGAGTTTATGAGAGTAAAATGATGTCAAAGCAAGGTCAGAAGGCCATCTTGCAGTATTGGGACATAGCTGGTGTCTTTATTAAAACAACAACACCAGATAGCTGAATTAGGTTGACAATAGAATAGCATCAGTTGCATAATGATGACATCAGATGCATGGCTTGTCAGCAGCAGGTACGGACCCGTTCATGTAGACCTTGCCGATGTGAGAGAGGAAGAACTCCAGGTTGTTGGCATGGCCTCTCCTCATCAAGGGCAGGATGGAACATGTGGGCTTCAGGCTGCGCTTCAGGATCGCCTGCAGGGGGAGACAGAGCACGGTTTCACACAGAGTAATGACCACAAAAGCTACAGTTGAAGTCAGAAGTTTACATACATTTAAAAACTCAGTTTTTCACAATTCCTGACATTTAATCCGAGTAAAAAATCCCTGTCTTAGGTCAGTTAGGATCACCACTTTATTTTAAGAATGTGAAATGTCAGAATAATAGTATAAATAATGATTTATTTCAGCTTTTATTTCTTTCACA